>NC_056042.1:19648698-19948698 GCF_004379255.2 Salvia splendens | reverse complement strand
GTGGTATCGTAATTCCGCTGGGCTTGATTTAAAGTCTTGGACGCATAAAAAATTACGTACCTCTTCCCGTCGATCTTCTGACCCAGCACGGCTCCTACCGCAAAATCGCTGGCGTCGCACATTACTTCGAACGGATGGTTCCAGTCAGGAGCCCTTATGATAGGTGCGGATATCAACTTTTCCTTGAGAAGGTTGAAAGCAGCCTTGCATTGCTCATCAAAGATGAATTCCACGTCATTCTGAAGTAATCTAGTAAGGGGCTGGGCGATCTTGGAGAAATCCTTGATAAATCTTCGATAAAATCCGGCGTGCCCCAGAAAACCCCTTATTCCCTTCTGATCAGTAGGGAATGGTAATTTGGATATAACATCTACCTTGGCTCGATCCACTTGGATACCTCTCTCTGAGACCGCGTGTCCTAAAACTATCCCTTCGGCGACTATAAAATGGCACTTTTCGAAGTTCAAAACCAAACTCTTTGCTTGACATCTCTCCAAAACTATATCTAAATGGTGAAGGCAAGAGTCGAACGAGTCTCCGTAAACCGTAAAATCGTCCATGAATATCTCTATGCAATCCTCAATCAAATCAGAAAATATGCTCATCATACATCGTTGAAACGTACCTGGAGCGTTGCACAGGCCGAAGGGCATGCGACGGTATGCATAGGTTCCAAACGGGCAAGTGAAAGTAGTCTTGTCCTGGTCCTCAGGATCTACGTAAATTTGGAAATACCCGCTGTACCCATCTAGAAAACAGAAAAACTTCTTCCCAGCTAATCTCTCCAACATTTGGTCGTGAACGGCAGGGGAAAATGGTCCTTCCTGGTCGCATTGTTCAGCTTACGGTAATCGATGCACATTCGCCAACCCGTGACTAACCTCGTTGGGATCAGTTCATTCCTCTCATTCTGAACTACTTGGATGCCCGACTTCTTTGGGACCATGTGGATCGGGCTGACCCACTCACTATCCGGTACTGAATAGATAATCCCTAGCGACAACAACTTCAAGATCTCCTTCAATATCTCTTCTCGCATGTTAGGGTTTACCTTCCTTTGAGCATCTCGATGTGCCTTTGCTCCTTCCTCCAACCTAATGTGGTGCATGCAGACGTCGGGGCTAATCCCCACTAAATCTGTAAGACTCCATCCAATTGCCTTCTTGTTCTTGCTCAGCACGGTCAGTAGCCTAGCCTCTTGTTCTTTCGTGAGGCTGCTACTGATGATCACTGGATAAGAGTTCTCTTCTCCAAGGAAGGCATACTTCAAATTTGGTGGCAACTTCTTCAGCTCAACTTGAGGTGGAAGTGTGTCTTCGGGTAGAGGGTTTTTCTCAATCTCTCCTTCTTTTTCTAAACCTCCCTTCGATGGTTCTTCTATACTGGCTGGTAGCTGAACCCCTGCGGCTCCAGTGAACTCCGATTTCTGACAGAATTCCTTGATTGCTACTTCTATTTCTTCATCAGTCAACCCTTGGCTACTGATCATTTCACACCATGCAGCGGCTTCGACGTCAGCCTGCTCATAAACATCTAATGCTTGGAGTTTCTCCTGCAATAGTTCGGTCTCAAGAAAATCTTGGACAAGGGGGTCAATCACGTCAACATAACACAAATTTTCAGAATCAATCGGTTTCTTCATGGCTTCATTGATATCAAAAGTAAATTTCTCTCCATGGAAATCAATGCAAATTGTCCCCTCGGCCATGTCTACTATTGTCTTAGCCGTTCTAAAAAATGGCCTTCCTAACAACACTCCACTAGATTCCCTAGCTTCATGCTCACTCATTTTGATCACATAAAAATCAGCAGGATAGGTAAAATCATGCACTCTTACTAACACGTTTTCTAAAACTCCCTCAGGACTTATGCATGACCTATCAGCCAGTTGGATCAACACCCTAGTATTAGACAATCTAACTCCCTTCAATCGGTTATAGATAGACAATGGCATAACATTTATGGACGCCCCCAAATCACACATTGCATGTTTGACCTTCACATCTCCTATAGCTATAGGCAAAGTGAACATACCTGGATCGGCTCTCTTGGGTGGTAACTTCTCTTGCACTATTGCTGACGCTATTCCTTCCACCATAATCTTGACATCCTTCTGGGCTCTCCCGGCTATGAAGTCCTTAATGAATTTCCCGAGAGGGGGTAGCTTCACGGCTTGGAGGAATGGTATGGTGACATCAAACTTCCCAAAAATCGACAAGTAGTCAACCGGGTTCTCTTTCTTCCTCTTTGTAACAAATCGGAATGGGAACGGTTTCTCCCCTTTTTTTTCCTCTACTGGTTCTTCAGCAACCTTCTTGGAGTTTTTCTTGGGTAGTTCCTGGGTCTGGGCCTCCATTCTGGGTTCTACCTCTTGAGGGGGTTTCGTCCTGGTCAGTAGGGTGTCGGGTTCACCTCGTAAACTTGGTGTATCATCCAAGAAGAATGGATCCTTCATCCGAGGCATAGTTCTCCCTAATTCATCCACTGAAATGGTATCACCTCCTATCTTCGTTCCATTAGATCCTCCACCAGGTTGTTTCGGTTGAGACGCGTCATAAGTGGTTCCCGACCTCAACGTAACCTTACTCACATTTGCCTTTTCGGGCATTTGGACTGTAGATGGGAGTTTCCCTGCATTTCCCTTCAAATCACCCACCGAACTGGCCAGTTGAGCTAACTGCCTATTCATCGTATCCATGTTCGCCTTATGTTCCTTCTGGGCGTTTTGCATCCCCTGCACGACCTCATTATGGGATTGCAATTCTCCTTTGATGCTCTGTTGTGATGCTAGCATTTCACCCATCATGTCTTCAACGGATCTCCTTGACCTGCTCGAGTTTTGGAAGTGACTTGGCCCTTGGTGTTGATAGTTCTGGGAGGTTTGCTGGCCTTGATTAGGCGGGTATTGGTTATACTGGGCAGGAGGGGTGTACTGATCTTGAGGATATTGATTCTGGTGCTGGCCTTGGAATTGATTTTGGTTCTGATGGTTTTGGGGTCCTGGGTTTGGCTGATTTTGGAAGTTTTGGAAGTTTCTCTGGTGGGGTGGCACATAGACAGGGTTCGGGTTCTGTGGGTGTTGGTTTTGGGAATGTTGGTTCCTTCTTGACCAGTTGGGCTGGTAGTCGGGGTTCGCTGGTCCACGGTTAGGGTTTTGGTTCGGATGGGGGTTATACTGGCTCTGACCTTGGTTCTGATTTTGGCTCCCGTCACCCCATCGGAAGTTTGGATGATCCCTCCATGGTACATCCCGTTGCCTACCTTGAATCCAATGCCCACTAGAGTTGAAGTACCCCGCAGCATTAACTTGCTCCATATTCCCGAAGTCATTAGGCTGATCATAGTTCGGTCCTTGATTTCCCTGCTCTGCACCCTTGTAATTCCCAGCTGGGGGAGGTGGTGGAGTGCTCTTCTCGATCGCACTCAGAAGTGACTTCTTCAGCTCATCCATTTTCAAATCCATTTTCTGCTCCAGTGTATTTTCCTGATCAGTAACCGAGGCAACAACAGCCCGCTCTCGGTTATATCCTTCCCTTGAATGGTCATACTCTTTCTTTGCATTCAGTAGCTTCCTTAGGACTCTCTTTGCTTCGCTAACCCGCAATTGCGTGAAGCTTCCTCCCGACGATGAATTTGCCAGGTCCTTGGTTACCGCGTTTATGCCTTCGTAGAAAGTATGATGTACTTCAATGTCTGCCATGCGATGGTTGGGACACGATTCCAAAAGACCCATGTATCTTGCCCAATAATCACTCAAGGGCTCATCATACCCTTGCTTCACATTAGTTATTTCCCTCTTCAGCGCGCTTGTCTTGGATGACGGAAAAAACTCGCCCAGAAATGCTGACTTGAAATCGGCCCAAGTCTCGATGGAGTTGGGGGGCAGGCGCATGAACCAGGTGTTAGCTTCCCCTGTTAGCACAAATGGCAAAGCCTTCAGCCTATAATCATCCTCCGTCGCTCCTGCCGGTCTCCTCTGCGCCCTACAAATTTTGCAAAACTCATGAAGAAACTCATACGGCCCTTCATAGCTCTTTCCACAGTATGTAGGCAGGATTGCGATCACATGAGGCTTCACATCGCAGGCGGTTTGGCCTGGAGTAACGACTATGGCTTGCGGGGGCTCTCCTTCAGTATGCGCGTTCAGCGTCCCGATCTCCGGGTCCTCATCTCCCTGGTTGGCCATTTCCCTTGGGTTGCCTTCCAACAGTGGTATCTCTTCTGGTATCGGTCCCTCTATGGTGCCCTTCTCCTCGTCACTACTCGTCCCTAGGTCAGACAAGGTGGTCGACAAGCCAAAACGAGTGGTTACGAGTATAGACCCTCGCTGAAGTATCTTCGGTCTCCCCTGGTCAGGAGCCAAACTGCTTCTCATAAACTGAAATGGAAAGAAAAGGAAAAGAAGATTATGCACAATATATACGCCAAAGTATCACACACAAAAGTAACTAGTAACGCCATCCATCCCCGGCAACGGCGCCATTTGAAACGATGGATTTCTCAGGGTGCTTAGGTGTCGTTCAAGCAAGGATATGTCCTACTGGTCAGGATAGAGATCCTAACTAAGCCTAGACCCTGGTTTCAAAAATTCCTCAACCCACTTCTACTGATTAGTATAGTGGTGGTAAGGGTCGAATCCCACAGAGATGGTGCGTTAAAATTATTGTGGTGATGTTCTGGATGGTTTGGTTAGCTACCACGCTCGGGTTGAGTCTCTACCTAGGCAAGAACTTAAAGGTAATTTCCTACTGACTAGAATGGGGAAAGGAGTGTAGGGGTGCAGCTGTGTACATGGAAATAGGGAGACATTTTTGTAACAGGAAATATTTGGAAGGTACGGGATTCTATTTTGGGCTAGACAGAATATTCAGAGGGTAGTGGTAGTCAAGGTGACTGGGCTGACAGATCTGCAGGTTATAACGAAAAGCAAAGGACAAAAGTAAAAAAAAAAGCAAAAAACATCTAACAAGCAAGTGGTCCCCAACATTTGACAGGACATCATCTTCTTCAGCAACACAAACTGAAATCAGAAAACAATTCCAGATTCAACACGGAAACACAGTTTATCAAATCTTAAATCAAGCACAGAAAATGCAACTCCGCATACTGATCAGCAGGAAAACGAAAACGAACTCAAACAAGACTTCACATGCAGCGATTCACTCACGATCAACAGTTCCACACTTAACTAAAGGAATTTTGATGGAAACAAAGAAAGGAAAGTTTCAGCACTTAAAAAACACAAAGGAATCTTAGATCTGAGCTAACTAGGCGGAATAGAAAGGAAAAGAAAATGACACAATATACGAAACGGAAATCAACTTCATAGCATAAACACGTTCAGATCTTCCACAAGTACTTCAAAAGCAGAAAATATCCAAAAGCAACAAAGATCCAACGTGAAGAAAGCAAGTAAATTAAACTACGAAAGCGAATAAAAGTGTTTCGCCACTCCGGGCGATGATATCTCTAACTACGGTTCTGCTGGCTGGAACGAACGATTTGGAACTCCGGGAACATCTAGATCTTCAAGTGACCATGGCAGTGGCGAGAAACGAGATTCTGGACTGGGCTGAAGGACTGAACTCCGAGAGAATTCTACCTAAGAGTGATGATGATGATTCCCCTCCTTTTCTCTCTCCAAGTAGCTTCCTTTTATAGGGAGGCCTACCCTTGATTTTTAGGGTAAGACCTTGCGGTGAGATGACTTCTTTGCCCTTAATTGTGATTGATCAGTCCCAGCTATCCTCCTTCTCCATCTCGAGCCATATTTGCATGTATACTGGTCAGTACGTAATCGTCCTGACGCCCTTTTCACTTGAAGTGTCTGAAACTCTGCCTACTGGCTAGAATGCTTACCCTGCACGCTTAAGCAACTAGTTTTTGCAGATATAATTCAATTACGCACATCATACTGACCAGTAACCTAGGCCTAGAATACGACTTATCAATCCACTAGATCACTTGGTCTAGGAACTCAAGAGAACACGGAATGCTCTGTCGTTAGGCACATTAAACTCCCCTTCAAAGATCCCTCAACCTGAATACTATGGATTAGTATGGAGAAGCAGGGGTCGATCCCACGAAGATGGACACTTAAGAAAGCATTTAGAAACTTTGGACAAGGGCGGCTACTGCCACGCAAACTGGGTTGAGGTTTAACTACGATTAGACCTAGGCAAGAAATGTAAACACTAGACCTAGGAAACTGTAAACATGCTGAGATCAAACATTATCAAGACTACGGGATATTAAATTTCCTTCCTAGACAGTGTAAACGGCTACCTAATAGAACCAGACATGAAGCATATAACAGTGGGGACCATAATTCCAGAATTAGCAAGTATGGCAGAAAGGCTGCAGTTAACAAACTGAAACTCTAACTAACAACGACATGCATTTTTTTAACTGAACAAAAAACGCAGATGAAGAAAACAGAGCACGTACCTAGACTCGAACAGAATATAAAAATTGGGTCGTCGGAAACTTACAACAAACCGGAAATAACACAGATCTACATAAACTAGACGGAATGAAATGAAAACACGAAGGATAGGCATAAATTTAAACCAACTCTACTCAGATTCATGTCGGATGCTTAATCCACTCCGGATCCAAGCGATCCGAACCAAACAACAACCTCAATCAACTCCATATCTTCCGATCTAACAGATCTACTCCGATCAACACCAAATTCAAACGATTCCAATCCACTCAGCTACAACACCGAATTCAAACCTCCGATTCAACCACCAACAAACTCTGATCAACCCGATCCAGCCATTACTCTGCACAGATTCAGTGAGCAATTGCGAAACGCATCCAACACAAGTAAACTAACTCAAACTCTAGAAAATCATAGGAGAGAAATCAGAAATCAACATCAACGACATAACAGAAAATTAAACTTGCATAAAACACAAAAATATTCGGTAAAAACAGAGAGCCGAGCTCCGAACAACGAAGCTCGGTAAAATCCACAAAATACGAGAAATAAACTGGAAATTATTTCTTCGCCCTCAACTGGACGGTGTTACACCCAGATGGAACTAAAGTAAACAGGAAGTGAACCCAGCCGTGAACCCTCGAATTTCCCAAAGGGAACCCAAGTGTGTAAAAGAAAAGTGAGCTCCTAGCTACAATCCGTAACGAGGCCTCCACCGAGAAGGTCCCCCTAGAATGCATGCTTCCTTCCTTATATAGGCGCGGACATAATCTTCTAGAAGCCTTCGTAGAAATCTCCATTCTACCCTTCAGCTCCGAGATTTCCTCCATCTTGCAATTTTCCTCCACAATGCTCACTTCTTCGCCAGTTTCCTCGGACATGTGATTGTCCTCTTCTTTTCCTGGACCTAGAGAAATTCTTCTACACACCTGGCTTAAAACGTGTGCTAGACCAAGTAAATCCACGAGTTTATCCCCTAGACCTATGCATGAAATTAGCCTTATCATAAGTCCAAACATAAGATCCTACAACTCAAACCGTCGTCATTGACTCGTCAAGCAAAACTTATCAGATAGACCCGTGGATTTCAAATCAAACTTCTTTAACTCTGCCGACCCATTTACTAAGCACTCATAATGTACCAACAATAAAGTCCAAGGTCTTTAATCATAGGTTGTAATGGGGCTACGACTGAGGTAGGATAAATATGGATAGTAGCTCAAAAACTACATATTTGAGTGTCAAATTCTTCACTCCTACAACTTCCTACCAAAGAACCAAACAATTTACATTTTACAACCCAAACTTTCACTCACCAAACTTGAGATCTTTTTTAGATAAGATTACATCTTCAACATGCAATAGAAGTTCTAACTTTATTTCACTTTTTTTCTTTTTTTTTCATAGGCCCCGACTTTTACAATTTGAAGGTCGTCTTTTTCCTTACAAAGAACTTCATTCTCAACAATTATACATTACATCAAATCTGAAAAGAACTCTAAACTTTAATAGAACACCATCCAAAACTTACAACACAATCAACCAAGCCCAAACTTGTATTTAGTACCCAAATAGTAGTAAGGTTCGTTGATGAGGCTAAAATGAGGCTTATTTTAATAGCTAAGTGATTGGCTAAGTGTTTGTATCAAAAATAGGGAATAAGCTCAAAGTGGCTTCTAGGGGATCATTTGTTGGACTAGACATGTGAATATTTGGCAATAGAGTTCATCCTAGTGCCTTATCAACCCTTATCATTGACACACATGAATGCAAGCACACAACTCAATAAAGCAAATCGATCCAAGATAATTTCCACAAGATATATGATTTTCCTACTCTCCTCAACTCAAGAAATCGGTTGTAGTCACAAGATGCTTTCAAATAAATCAATGCAAAAATTTCATCCATCCCAAGCTTCAAAGATCAAGTAAAATTAAGCAAGATTTCCCAACCAGAAAGCCGTAGATAAAGCATGCACCCGTCAATTACATTGATTCAAAACATCTTTAGCATGCAATACACCCAAGAAACATGCATCATGCTTAAAATTCATTCAAACTCAAACAACCCCCCAAACTTGAATGCTTCATTGTCCTCAATGTAAACAAAGAAGAGCATAAAAAGTAAAGGGATAGGGTTCATTGTCCCCAAACTTGAATACTTCATTGTCCTCAATATAAACAAAGAAGACTCCCCTAAACTTGGCATTAACTCCATTGCATTTGGGTGGGAGGGGGTGTATCTTCAAATTGTAGGTGTGCTCTTTCATAAGCTCCAATGTAAGTCCTATCTCCATGTTGCTCCTACACGAAAAAAATAAAACAACATAAAAAAACACTAAGTTCATAAAAATACATCGAAGGAAAGAATTGAGTAAACAAAACCTTCAATTTATTAAAACAAAAACAAATAAACTAAAAACTCATTTGGTTGCCTCCCAACCAGCGCCTTTGTTTAAAGTCGTTGGCTCGACTTAGCCTCCAGCTACAACTCTGAAGCAAAAATTAAAATATTAGAAATCTACGTACAAAAATAAAAACAAAAATAATCCTAAATTAAATAACCAGTTGCCTCCCCGGCAACGACACCAAAACTTGATGTGTATTTTTAGAGATTTAAAGTCAATGGAAATTCGACACTCAAGTTTAAAATAATAACTAAAACTACAACTTAACTGCAAGAATACAACTGTAGTTGTAATACTTAGGGTGTCGAACCACAGGGAGGCGTACGGTTATCTAATTTGAAAGCAAGTAAATTTTGAAATTTTTGAATTGATAAACTAAATTGAAACAAAAACAAGTGAAGAAATAAAATGACTACACAAAATATAACCAAGAGATTGAGAACATTGCTCCTAATATGCTCCAGATGTGAATTAACTAAATGGACCAATTAACCTATGGATTAAAGATTAATCTAATGAAAGTTGTAATAATCTCACTTACACTATACATGTTCATAGATGCTTGAATTTAACCTTGCTGAACACTACGATCAAATTCGTACTCAACGGATTATCACTCCTACAAACGCATAGTAAGCTCTAACCCAACTTCTAATTTTCAACGTACATGATTCATTTACAAAATCAATTGAACATTCCTACAAAAGCGTGGTAAATATCCAACAATTATTGTAACGAAATGTAAATTAACTTATCCAAGATTCATATACTGAACACGATACAAATCTTAAACTCTTTATCTACGTTTCCACCTATTAACCAAGTTAAAGAGACATTGGCTAAAAGACATGATTGAATAATAAATCAGGCCATAATTATAATTCAATGTAAAAAGCACTGTAGAAAAAGATCATAAATTAATATTAATCCATGGAATCCAAAAGTAATTCACATCCTTCACAACTTAGGAGCAACGTAAGAGTTTAGTTACACATCCACAAACAATAAAAAACCATAGAACTCATGAAATTGATATGTAGATGGTAGCAAATCTCCTCGGGATGATGGAAGTTGAGTGATTGGCCTCCAGTCTTCTTCCTATCTTCCTCCTCTTTCTCTGATATTTTTTGTGTATTAGATCTCCGAATAATCCTCCCAAAACTGCCTCCAAACTATTTGAAAATTGAATACGGCAGTTACTGCGTCTTCGTACCCGGTCGGGTGGCTGATTTTGAGGGCTTACTGGAATTTTCACTTTTTGGACACGTCACTCGGTCGGGTGCCATTTTTAGGCACGAAATTAACCCGGTCGGGTGCCTCATTTTGAGGGCTTTCTGGAACTCAAGACGCAAACTGGTTAGCCTGTCAAATTGGGCAGCCTGTCACGACTTTTTTTCAATGACCATGTCCTCAATCCGAGCTTCATTCCATGTCTCGTTTCACCATCCATTCCGCTTCCTACACCATAAAACATACTTTTCCGAGCATCAAACCATATAAATCACGTAAAGCAATTGGAATAAATATTTACTATTTGATTCATACCATTCACCTTTATGCTCAATACCCACCGCGCTCGTCACTGCTCAACCTGCACATAGGGGAAATACATGCAAGGCTGAGTACTTGATGCACTCATTGGACACATGTCGAAAATATTTTTATAAAAATTATTTATTATGCCATTAACGAGTGACCTCGGGATTTTAACTTTGAAAAGGCCGGAGTCACTAAAACATTTCAACGTACAACCCATCCACCTCAACATCACCATACCATATCTGAACATACATGACAAGGAATGTGGCCACATTCCAAGTTACTAGACCGGCCAACTCGAAGAGACATCGCATGATCTACGAGGTGTGCACTAGCCTGAGTAGGGACTTACTCCATAGTCAGACCCGAATTCAATTAAACATACATGGCAAAAGTCACTTCAGATAGGTCCCACAATAACACAAAAACATGGCATGACAAACATATTTTGCATCATTTGAATAATAAACATACTTAGGACCTAGTAGGGGTGGCAAATCGTGCAGATTGGGTCGTTATCGGGTCAACCTGATAACAACCCAACCCAACCCAATAAGGCCTAACCCGAATCCCACCTGTTAAGAAAACTCTAAACCCGAACACGAACCCAACCTGCTACCTTCAAACCCAAACACGACTCGCATCCGACACGAACCTGTTAACGACACGATATAATTTGGGTTGACACGATACGATAACGACCCGAACTTGATATTACACAATAATAACCAAATATTACACGATTAAATCTAATATTGCACGGTCAAACCTTATTTTTTTAACCTAATTTGCACGATTAAAATTTGTTTTATTTGATTTACACCTAATTTACAATAAATTTAAAAATTAAAGTAAAAAATATATTTTTAATAATAATAAAAATAATAACATTGTTTCTTAATGGGTTATCCGTATCCAACCTGCATCCAACCCGAACCCAACCCGGAATTATCGGGTTCTTAACGGATCAACCTGATAAGGACACGAACCCAATAAGACTTGATCCAAACCTAATAATTTCATGTGGATTCGTGTCGGATTATCGTGTCGTGTCAAAAATTGCCAGCCCTAGGACCTAGTCCTTATTTAAAAGAAAGTTCACCTCATTCGCTTAAATCCTCCACTTGTCAATCAGCTCCGTTCTCAAATAACATGCAAAAGTCAACATTTTCAAAAGAACATAATATGCAAATATTAGAATTCAAAAGAATAAATTTAATTTAAAACATGCATCCAACATGATTACAATGTTTCTTCGTAGATTTTGAAATTCTCCTGTGCTACTCATGATTCAGCCCACGTCACTTAATCCAGCTGGCCCAAAGAAAACTCCATTCTAACTATCCATGTCCTTGGCCAGGCTCATTAATTAGAACTAAACCAACCCAAACTTAAATTAAATACTTTGATCCATCCATTAGTCAAAATAGGCCCACTAACAAATGAATCTCAACTGCCTCTCTTCTCTTTCAACCACATGGTCAACACCCCATATTAACTTCTCTCTCACAATTAAATTCATAGCGCCTACAACTCTTTCTCTACGTCTAAGAGCACCTGCAACGCATCTCGCGGGTGTCTCTTATCTCGTCCCTCCGAGATGAGATCCGCGCGGGTCGCGTTGCAGCGTTCCGTCTCATCACCATCCCGCCGAAACGCCCGTCCCACCAAGACGGATGGCGAGCCAGCTCGCCACGCGCGCGCGCGACGTGGCGCGCTGGCGCCACGCGTGACACCCACTCGCCAGGCTGCCAGTGGGCTTCGTTACCCTGACGCAATAAATCATTTTTTTAAAATTCAAATTTAATAAAAAAAATCAAACGGTAATATTATCGTTTTCGACCGTTTTTTCTTTTTTTTTTACTCTATAAGTACTCATATTTCATCCTCATTACACACACAAACACACATCTATTCTTCCCAAATCATCTTCATTTCCTCTTCAATTTTCATCTAACCTCTCCAATTTTCATCACAAAATGTCCGGCAATGGAAATGAGGGCGGCTCCGGCGGGTTTGACAACAACACGTTTGGCGACTGGGGGGCATGCACAATGTATTGAGTGGTTCGGGTTCCGGTTCGTCGATGCTGGCGGGGTACCAACCACCCCATTTTGGTGTGGATGCATACGCGCATCCCTCCGCCCTGAGGTATTCGCAGGGATTATCCCAAATTAGGGAGGATTATACGGATGAACCCACTCCGGAAGGAGGCCGAGGCGGCGGAAGGTCAAGGACATTCGACTCTGTGGAGGAAGAGACGGATGCGGCCGAGGAGGATGAGGATGTAGGCCGACATCCGTACAGCCGCAAGGACACGATGGTTGTGTACAACTCCTGGATCAGGGTCTCGTACGATCCTATCATCGGGAATCAACAAACCTGGAAGTGCTTATGGGAAAAGGTCACCGAGACCTACAACGAGATTAAGCCGAAGGGGTCCCGCCGCCGCACATTGAAGATGCTCCGCGCTCACTTGACCGAGTCGACAGAGAGGTCAAAATATTCTGCGGAATCTACAAGACTGAAGCGGCTCATTACCAAAGCGGAGCCACGGGAGCCGACATTTTGAGATCGGCTTTGCGAGTCTATTTCGACAACACCGGCAAAGAATTCAAACATGTCGATGTTTGGAAGGTCGTCAAAGACGAGGCAAGGTGGGCCGGTGGTGTCCAGTGCAGCATGGGCTCGACCTCGAAGCGCACGAAGCACACGGCGAGTGGCCAATACTCGTCTAGTGGGGCGGTTCAGGCAGCACCGCACAAGAGGTTGCCTCGCAGGAGGTTGAGGGCACGACGGACGATGCAGGGGTCCTCCCGTGGGCGCCGTCGGCCGCAAGGGACCAAGGCGGCGAAGGCGGCTAGAAGGAGGAGGGGCCGAGGCGAATCAAGCCAGGCGGGCTCCCAAGGGCACTTCCCGCATGACGTCTGCCCAATTTCAAGCCCATCATGCCGGCATTGTGTATCTGGTGGGACAACTTGGTATTCCGCCTCCACTGCATCCGAGGGATGATTCGCCGGCGGAGTAGTTTTTATAATTTCTATACAATTGTATTTTAAATTATGTCTTTTTTTATATATTATGCCACGAATTTAATTATGTAATTTTTTTTAGGATTTTAAGTTATAATTTGTATTTTATTTAATGAAGTGTGTTTTTATGAATTAAATTTGTTGGAAATAAAAATAAAAAATGAAATTGAATGAATAGTTAAGGGATGAGATGGTTAAGAGACGGATAAGAGATGGAGGGTTGTAGGTTCTGTCTCTTAGTTAAGAGATGGAGTGAAAAGTACAGTGGGGTCCATGAATAGTTAAGAGATGAGATGGTTAAGAGATGAGATGGAGACAACGTTGCGGATGGCCTAATTCTCTCTCAAATTTTGACAGCTACTCTCTCCCTCTTCCCATTTCTTTTCAATTGGAAATCTCAACTTGCTACTCTCATTTTTCACAATACGATTCAGCCCCGTCATCAACGATCTCTCTCTCTGAAATTCTCTGTCACTATCAGCTGTCGTGATAAGAATCTTGTTTAAATCCATGTAATTACCCAAGATTATGCCGCAAGTATAGATTTATCAACAAAACACAAAATTAAGCAAAGATACAGTGGATCTAGCCACAAAAACTAGATCCAAAATATAGATTCAAATGATAACATGTGTATAAGATGAGGGATTAGAATTATAACCATAAGATCTTGACCAAAAAGATGGAAACAACCTAGGCAACTTTCATCAACTCCAATCACCACTTTGCTGCTTCAAAGTTGGCTTCGTGTGGCCACCCGCCCGGGTGGAGTTTGGTGTACGGAAGCCACCCATCCAGGAGGAATTTGCTGTCACAATGGCGCATTCGAGAAGCCACCCGCCAGGGTGTATTTTGTCCGCCGAAAGCCACCCTCCTGGGTGGCACTTTTCTGCCACTCGCATCATCCGTAAAACGGCCATAACTCTCTCCACCAGGCTCCGATTGAGACGTGTAAGATACTCACGTGAAGCACTTTCGAAGACGAAGACGTTGCTGGCATTTTCTGAGCATTTGGACCCCATCTTGACAGGTAGAATACTGATTAAAGACAGCTGCAGGTGCAAATTTTGATGCACGGCTTCCATGATCGTATCATGTCGTCATACAGGGGTCTCGCCGCCGTCTCCTCTGCAGCTTGGTGCGCGGCTGGGTGGCTCCAACTCGAACCAGATCCGCCGCTGATGTCGCCAGCTCGCGAACTCCACCGACACCGCAGTCCAACGACGGTGAGCTCGCCGTCGAGCAGCTTCTCCAGACGGAGCTACTGCCGTAACTTGGCTGCCCCAACCCTCATTCCACCTCTCTCCGTCTCCGTTGCTCAACTCCAGACGGAGATTTCTCTCGGCCTCCCCTCTCTTACAGAACCTCTTCTTCTCTCTCCTTCCTTTCCTCGCTCGGGCAGTCGGCGGTGAGCTCTGCCGCGCCACCACCTTCGATAACTCTCTCCAGTCGTCGCAATGAACTCCACTAGATTTCGCCTCCAATTCAAAAATCCCAATCTCAATTCAGAAAACAACAGTGATTCTCATCTCTATCTCCTATCTTACATTCCCAAATTCAGAGAAACCAACTTACTTTCTCACTTTCTTCTTCTCAATTCGCGCACTCTCTCTTTATCTAATTTCTTATTCTCGATTTTATTGGAAGTTGATTGAAACTGATGAAGAACGTGAAGATCGTGGAATTGATTGGGCTCTGATATATATTGAATTTTGTAACATTTTGGTTAATCACATTCCTATTTTGTCGGTGTTGCTAATTTTGTGGAACAACAAGAGAGTGGTAAACTGCGTTTAATTTCTTTGAAAAGTATGAACCCCCAATGGGCTCAAGAAGAATAGGTGGGCTTCCTCAAAAAAAATTATTGGACTTGAAAAAGAATAAATCTTATAGGCCCAAACTGTAAATTCATTTTCCATCATCGATATCACATGTTTCATTCCCATCTTTCTCAACGGTCGTAAATCGAGTCCCTCAATCGTATAAAGAACTTGGCTTAAAAAAATTCTGGTTGTACAAACGACGTCTTTGAGAACAAGTAAAATGGTAGAAAAAGTCAGGGTGTTACACCCAATCACCAATAGTATACTCCTTATCATTCCTATTCCTATCGGTCTGCCTCTTCATCATGTCCGCCGCTTTCTGCAAATTTTCTTTAACACATCTATCATAGCCTCTCTGTCTCGTAATGTTATATCAACTGCTTCCACATTCGAGTCATCAGGCAAGTACGGAATGTGCAAGGGAGAAGCAAAGCCATACAAAGCTTCGAAAGTAGACATTTTGATACTCGAATGGAAGCATATGTTATACCAATACTATCAAGTCCCAACCATTGAGCCCAAGAGTGGGGCTTCTCTCCTACAAAGCATCTCAGATAGCGCTAGAGCCATCTGTTAACCACCTCATATTGCCATCAGTCAGAGTGATAAGCAGTGGAGTATAATAATTTCACTCCCAACAGACCAAGAAATTCCTTCCAAAAAGTTCCCTTAAAGATAGCCCCTCTATCATTCACTATTTTAGCAGGCATCCCATAAAGTTTAAAAACTGAATTTATGAAAGCCTCAGCAACAGTTTTGGCTGTGAAGGGATGTGATGAGGCCAAAAAATGTGCATAATTGATCAGTCTATCCACTAGAACAAGTATTTTTACCTTGTGAAGTGGGAAGAGATTCAATAAAATCCATAGTGAGGTCAGTTAAAATTGCAACAAGAAGTGACAGTGGTTGCAGCAACCCAGCTAGTGAGGAGTTGCCTGGTTTATACCTTTGGGAAGTGACACATCCTTACAAACTCCCTGACCTCCTTCCTGAGTTTTGGCTAGTATAACAAAGCATAAATCCTCTTGTAAGTGTCCAATGACTCCGAGTGACCTGCTACAGTAGAATCATGGAAAAGAGAGAATTTGAGTAGGTCATTACCAGCTTGCCATTTTTCCTTAACTTTCCATTATTCCAACTGAACTTAAGGTGAGAATTGGGAGTCTGTTTCATATCATTTATCACTTTCTGGAGCATAATCCCTTTATTTTTGTGATAAGCTCCAAGGAAATAATGTAGGATCTAAGAGCAGATATCAGTGGCACATGAACTCTAGACAAAGCATCTGCTGTAGAGTTATCCACTTCTTTCTTATACCGAATTTTTCATAATCAAAATATATAAGTTTTGCCATCCAGGCTTGCTGAGTGGGGGTGGTTAATTTTTGTTCCAATAAGTACTTTAGACTTTGATGTTCTGTTCAAATGAA
Organism: Salvia splendens; assembly: GCF_004379255.2. Taxonomy (NCBI): domain Eukaryota; kingdom Viridiplantae; phylum Streptophyta; class Magnoliopsida; order Lamiales; family Lamiaceae; genus Salvia; species Salvia splendens. Next base: position 19,932,023 of record NC_056042.1, on the reverse strand, counting down.
CTTCCTACACTGAAGATAGTGGTACCACTTCCTTACTGCCATCAAGATACCAAATAGTTCTTTCTCATAAATTGACAGACACTATACTTTGGAGATAAGGCCTTGCTAATATAGGTGATTGGGTGTCCCTCCTACATTAAGACAGCCCCAATTCCAATTCTAGAAGCATCTGTTTCCACAACAAAATCTTTGGTAAAGTCTGGCAGAGCCAGTACTGGTGCAAACACCATAGTCATTTTCAGCTGTTCAAATGCTGCTTGACCATCATTTGGCCACTTGAATACAAGTCCTTTAATTATATTCGCTAATGGTCTTTCTATCATTTCATAATTTGGGACAAATCTCCTACAATAACATGTGAGGCCTAAGAAATTGCTGACATGTTTAACACCTTTTGGCTTTGGCCAGTTTATGACAGAGCTACCTTCCTTTTATCAGTAACTACCTCTTTTCCTTATGGCTTTGGCCAGTTTATGACAGTGTTATCTTCCCTTCATCAGTAACTACCTCCTTTCCTTAGAGATCACATATCCCAGATATTCCACTTTTCTACAACCAAACATGCATTTGGACCTTTTTGCCACCTAACAGTGTTCCCTCATCACTTTGAACACAATCGACAAGTGATGCTCATGCTCCTCCTTGCTACTATTATAGACTAAAATATTATAAAAAAAAAGACTAGAACAAACTTCCCTAAGTAATCCCTAAACACAGTGTTCATGGCATGACGGAGATAGTACTTCCTCTGTCCCCTAAAAATATATTCTTTCCTTTTTAATTCGTCCTATAAAAATTGAAACTTTCTAGTTAAGGAACTCTCTAATGAAGTGGGACCTATTTTCCACTATCACATTTTTCTTTCTATCTCTCTCTTACTTTTCTAATTTTGCATTAAAACCAGTGTCATTTCAAAAATTCATATTTTAGAGGATGGAGGGAGTAATATTCATGCGTGCAACAAAAGAGCGACCCTTAATTTAAGATATACCTTGAAAATTTGGTAGATGGATGGATGCACCATTCACCAAATTTGACTTGAAAATTAGGAATTCTTTTTCTATATGATCTCATGGTCTATTTAGTAGCTCAGAAATAAAGTAATCTTTCAAAAGATCGAATCGAATTGGAAATTGAGAAGGAGGCTCATTATATGGAGGCTAGGAGCATGGACCAAAGGATGGTGCCCGGAATTTTCTTTCTCACTAGGCCAAATGTATGGAGACTTGCTTAAAGCTAGAATATGGATGAGGCATATTCGCAGAAACAACTCTGGTGAACATAAAAGTGCAATGTAGCTCGCTTTACTTCTTGGTCAATTTTTTACTTGGTTGCTTTGGTTGATGAATGTTTTGTTTTTGGTTGTCTTATTTTACTTGGAGGATGCACTTAACTTGCTTGTTTTGGTTTGAGGTGTTTTGTTTTCTTGTCTTTGTTGGATTAATTTTTTATTTTGAACTTTGGTTCCTTTGCTCACTAATCTTAAAACCATTTGGGTCTTTTCTTTTTTTTCAAAAAAAAAAGGATATGCCTTGATATAAAAGTTGGCTATGATTCGCAATTTGTAAAAGGGGAACTGTATCAATCGTGTCAAATCCCTGTCCAAGGATCTCCACAATGATCCGCGATTAGCTTCAAGTCATTTTCCAGCCTACCTTTTGTACCACATTATGACATGGCAAGAGTCAATAAACAAGTAGTGTGGTTTGAGAATTTCTCTCATTAAGATTTTTCTCCTCCTTCTCTCTAGAAATTTCCTAGCGCCTCACCCTCTCTCTCTAGCTTTTCTTCACTTTCCGGTGACTTTCTCCCTATTCCACTCCGATTAAACGCTTCCCCTAACCGAGAGCTTTCCATTGAACATCATCTCAATCGGTGGAGGTTGTTTTTTCCGGCGGCGGTGGTGTTTCGTATTTCCGGCAGTAGCTCCGGCGTGAAATTGTCTTCATCTCTGGTGACTTCCTCTCTATTCCACACCGATTTAACACTTAACCTAACCGAGAGATTTCCATTGCATATCATTTTAATCGGTGAAACTTGTTTTTCCGGTGGTGGTGGAGTTATTGAAGTTTGGTGAGCTCGAGATCGACGGATTGGAATTGGATCAAGTTATATGGAAGATAACCGAACCGGTCGGATCAGTTAGCAAATTGTCGTTGCCACTTAATCAAATCAATCCTCAAACCGACTCACGCAAGAAAATATTTATAACTCCCAATTTGCAAAACTTTAACAGTAAAGCGGCAAGTTCGGGGTCGATCCTACAGAGAAGTTGGTGTGTCGAGTGTGTGAGTAGTGAACAGGGGGGGTTGGTTGCTGCCACGCTTTAACTTGGGAGTTTTTAACTACTGTTTTTAATCTAGGCAGAATTAAACTAACTGGGTTGATCAATGGAACTTTAACTATTGGGTCAAATGAATTGCAGGTAACAGCGGAAAAGTAAATGCGAGGATGTAAACGAAAAATAACTTTGATTAAACTAAAAACTGAGTACAGCGTGAAATTAAACTAAGCTAACACTTCAGAAATTAAGAAAGCGGTAAAAACTGAGAAGAATCTCAGCGGGAAACTTAAGATAACGCAAACGGAAATGAGTATTCTACAACGCTCCCTTCGGTCGCCCTTTTAACTAAGCTATCTAAACTAAACTAGAGAACTGATCTAAATTAAGCTAGGGAGCTGAACTACATTAGTTAACTAAGCTAAGCTAAACTAGACGAAAAGTAAAGTCTCTCTTCTTTCTTGTGGTGGCACATCATCTATTTATAAGCTCGATTCGACCCCCAGCTTGATAAAGATCTTGTCGGGGAATATTCGCTCATTCTGAGAGTGAACGACTCATTGATTGCTACGTGTTGTTCTTCTAGAATGACGACGCTTTTTGGTAACAGATTTGTGACTCAGCTCCGTCCTTGCGTCTCATATTCCAGCACGTGTCCCCTTCTAGAACGTCGTCCTTGCTAACACAATGGTGCGTCAATTCCAGCTCATTCCCTCTCGTGCCTTCTTCCAGAAGCCAGTGGTCCCCTTCTTAACTGTTTGATTACTCCCCCTTGATCAACTCCCCTGACTCTTGGTCCTCTTTCGCCTTTTATACTTGCTTGATCAGTTCGGTCTTGCTGCCTTGGTCAAGTGGCATTTCTGCACATTTTAACACTTGTTTTGCGCGATAAACCGATCAAGTAGCATACATTTTACCCTTAAACCGATGCATGAAATGAGCCTTATCAAACTATTCACACTTAAAACATACTTGTCCTCAAGTATAAAGAAAAAGAAAAGAAAAAGATAAGGCAAATTTCAAGCATGGTTTCACAAGTACGAAAAGAAAAACAAGACTTAAAAATTAAAAAAACGTATTCACATGTATGCATTAGACCGAATAATTTTCCGACAATCATACCCGAGGTCGAGGTCAATCTATTTGCCAGTAGCTTATGTTCATTCTCTTTCGCTTATGCTTGATCAAAGTGTCAGCTTGTCAAGATTGCTCAATTTTGAAAACCACTGTTGGATTCACTCAGTCACTCATTTCTCACCAAAGATGTTAGGACTGTTCACTCGGTGTTGCCACAAATTTAATACTTTGAATTGGACAACACAATATAGTTCCTTAAGGTCTTTGTTTTGGGTTGTAACGGGGCTCAAGGGTAGTAACATATTAGGGTAGGGTCCTAGGGGTTCTAAGTTCAAAATTAAAATTTTAAATTTAAAAAGAAAAATCACATGAGTCAAAAAGCTAAAGATTTGACTAAAAATCGCTGGATCAGATTTGTGATATTTATTTCTTCCTCTTCTTGATGCTCCTTCTCGGTCAAATTTAGACCTTTAGCCTTATAACTTTCGGCTTGCTATTTTTTACTTATGATTTTCTGGGTCAGGTTACAACTATTTCCTGCCCTTTCTTTTTCTCAAACCTTTTCATCATCATTTTTTTTATATGATCAACCCGATTTTCTAACTTGATCAACCCGGCTACCCTTTATTTTGACCATTCTATTGCTATCCCCTTTTGTTTCCCTTGACAAACTTCATCTCTTTGACCCTCTTCCTCATGTGATATGAAACTTTGAATTTGGTCTTAAGGCTTCAAAGAATGGGTAAGGGTGTTTGGGCTTAAAGTGGTTAACTAAGGGGTGCCTTGATTAATGAGGCAGGGTTGTGGAACGAAGGAAGAAAACGGCTCAAAAGGCTAAGTCCTAGTGCCTTTAGTTCTTACTACTTGTGCAATTTTCATCTCAATATTAAAATTTAGCCTCTCGTATATTTTTCTTTTGTAAAAATAGTAGAAAGTGTTCTACTTTTGGCTTATAACTCACAAATAGAGAGACTTCACAGTTGGTTTAAAAATTGAGCATTTCCATCATACTTGCGTCGTTTAAATTGATCAAGTTTTTGCAATCAAGTTTTATATGTGAGCATACTGAATCATTTTTCTAACTCTCCCAAAGAGTAATCTAGTCTTCCACTTATCCAATTTCATGCATATTGCCTATTTTTTCTAAAATTTTATATTTTTCTCAAAAACTTTAGCATGTATGATTCTTCTGTAACTAACCCGTCCCCCCTCCCCACTGCATATGAACTCGTCCTCGAGGGACTGGATGCAGTGGAAAAAAGGGTTCGGCACAGGCAACGACACATTAACAAACAAGAGAAACTTCTCACGCTTAGACCAGACATTGGGCTAAGTGTGAGATAGTGCCACAATCACAACATGCTAATCAAAACAGAACTTAAATAGGTAAACGCAGGCAAACAGAGATAGCAAAAATATCATGCATACTTCTCACACTTAGACCCAAACCAGGTCTAAGTGTAAGAGAACAAAAGAGCATGAGTATATACAGACCAACAATTAAAACTAAAATTTGTTTGTAAACTTAAAACGAGCGGAGATTTGGGGGGGTACTTCAAAGTTTCCTGGGGGGTTGACTCGGAGACGCTGAAGGTGGCCTGGAGGACATCGGGCGCCGAGGTGGAGGAGAGCTTGTAGAGGGAGGTGGTTGCATAGCGAGGGTCAATTGGCGAATAGCTTGCAAGACCCTAGATTGAGCGACCAGCTGGGCATTCGAATACTCCACCAGTTGCGTTAGCATCTGCTCCATGCGGAGCCTCCATTAGTTGATAGCGCGTGCAGCCTCCTGTGGTTCTGCTACGGTTGTTAGCTCCAACCTCTGCCTTGGTTGCCTGTCGGGGCTTTGTGGTTGGTCCGTCGTTATCCTCCTTTTCCCGCGTCCTGCCTCCTCTGTCTCCACCTGCCTGATCTCTTGCCGTTCGCCCTGCTGCTCCTTCCGAACCTCTAAGATAAATCGGAGTCTCCCGTCGCGCAGCCTTTCAAGTATCTGAATTCTTACAAAGAAATCAGTGTTAAACAATTCTGGTTTTGGGCAGCGACGAGGAAGCTCCATTTTCTCCTGGAATTCTAGGGTCCAATTCCGCCTGAGGTAGGCTCCGAGAAGGTGGCAAACGTTAAGGTGGCGGGCAGGGCGACTGGCAATCTGACTAATCGAGTAAGCAATCCAGTAGCCTAGGTGCACCCTCCTTTGCTCCTTCATGCACCACATAAAATAAAGCTCGGCCAGAGTTATGATTGACAACGTGTTGTGGTGGCCAAGGAGATTGCATGCCATGTAGGCTTGAGCAAGACGGAGGGTCGGATCGGCAATATGGTCCCCTCTGGACTCAGAAGCTTTAAACTCGGGGGCACGTCCATTGCACAAGGCCTACAAGACAGCCTGCTGATCAAAGTCCGACTTTCATTGAGGTAGGCCAATTTCGCGCCTGAACCATTCTCCACTAGCAACCTGGGCTTCTGTATGCAGCCCCATTCGCACAGAGAATTCGTTCAGGGTCATCTTTGTTTGCGCCTGAACACCCGGAAATAAATACTCTTGGCCTCTAAGTGCGTACTCCCGGTAAACTGGAAAGAAATGAAGAACTCTTTGGCCAGGTCTGTGGGCACGAAGGTATCCTCGATCTCCAGCAGCCATTCAAAACCAATCCTAGTAATATACTGAGTAAATTTCTCCTCAACCCGGATAGCCTCCAGGGAGGGCTGGTGAAGTCTCTTGCCTGCCATCAGCTTCTTTGTGTCCGTTACCCTCTGTTGGACCTCTTCATTCCACTTGGGGTCTTCAAATACCAGCATCTGCAGGAGGAGGTCTGTGGTCAGCACCACAGTTTGTTTGGTATATTCGGCAACGGAGGGTGATGCAGGCCTTCCCTGTTGCCTGCGGGATGTTCGGGCCCACCGAAGCTCCCTATCCTCAGCGTCACTGCCCCCACCTCCTTCTTTTGAAGGGGTACGCTGGTCAGCAATACCAATGTCCTGAGTGGCGGGGTGGCGCATCCTCTTCGGGGGATGAGTAACAATTTCCTTCCCCTTCCTTTTCGTCTTAGCATGTTGGTGGCTGTCCTCAACAGACTTCCTTTCTTTTTATTTTTAATAAGAAAATAAACTTAATATAAAAACTATTTACACTAGCTACTTAAGAAATTTACCAGGCTCTCTTAGGATGTCACTTGATCAAGTTAATTGATTAATTCTTTGTCACTTGATCAAGCAGACTTCCCATGAGTGCTCAGTCAACCCTTTTTACCTGTCTACTGGAGAGAGTTAGACATTAGTAGTGGAATGTCGTCCACTACAAATGCCTCCATTCCTTCTCTGTATGGTTTAACCCTATGCCCATTCACCATGAAGGAAGGCGAGTCTGGGTTGCTTCCTTGGAGTTCGATTACTCTATTTTCTCGGATGGCAATAATGGTATAAGGACCTATCCACCTAGATCTGAGCTTTCCTGGCATCAATTTCAGTCTGGACTGAAACAACAACACTTTCTGGCTTACCTTTAGTTCCTTCTTGCGAAGGTTCTTATCATGCCACATTTTCGTCTTTTCTTTGTACCACATGGCAGAGTCATAGGCGTCCAGACGAAGCTCTTCCAGCTCCTGTAACTGCATTCTCCTCTCTGCAGCTCCAACCTCGGTATTCATATTCATTTCCTTGATGGCCCAGTAAGCTTGATGCTCCACTCCCACCGGTAAATGGCACATCTTCCCAAATACCAGCCGGTATGGGGACATTCCGATAGGTGTCTTGAATGCCGTCTTGTAGGCCCAAAGTGCGTCCTCTAGCCGACGACTCCAGTCTTTCCTCGTGGGATTGACCGTCTTCTGTAGAATCGCCTTGATTTCTCTATTATAGATTTTAGCCTGGCCATTGGATTGTGGGTGGTAAGGTGTGGATAGGTGGTGGTGGACTCCATATTTTCGCATCAAGGCTTCGATAGTTCTGTTGACTAAATGAGTCCCTTGGTCGGAGATAATATACCGTGGCACTCCGTATCGGATAAATATGTTAGATTTTGAGAACTTCGCCACTTCTCTGGACTCACACGTCCTAGTTGCCTTTGCCTCTATCCATTTGGACACATAGTCCACTGCCACTAGTATGTAGAGGTTACCTTCAGATGCGAGAAAGGGTCCCATGAAGTCCATTCCCCATACATCGAATATTTCACAGACAATAATGGGGATCTGAGGCATCTTGTCTCTAGTAGATATTCCTCAAGTAAGTTGACATCGAGGGCACTTCTTGCAGAATTCATAAGCATCTCTATGGATGGATGGCCAATAAAACCCACTATCAAGTATTTTCCTTGCTGTTTTCTTTGGCCCAAAATGACCCCGCAAGCTAGTGCGTGGCAGTGGATCATTACATCTTCCTACTCCCATTTTGGTATACAGCGTCGGATTACTTGATCTGCCCCCATTTTCCATAGGTAGGGATCATCCCAATAGAAGTATCGGGAATCGCTTTTAAGCTTTAACTTCTGTGCCCTTGAATTTTCGTCACTTCTGGGTAATTCCCCTGTTACCAAGTAATTAGCCATGTCCGCGAATCATGGCTCATTCCTCGTGTTCTGTCCCTGCTTCCTTGGTTGGCTTGAGCAATTTTTTTCGCTTGGTTGACCCACTGGCACTCAGATATTGACTTGATCAGGCAGAGATGCTCTTCAGGGAAAGCGTCTGGAATGGCTTCACCATTATCTTCTTGCATAATTCGACTTAGGTGATCTGCCACCCTGTTCTCACATCCTTTCTTATCCACTGCTTCCCTATCAAACTCATGTAGAAGGAGTACCCATCTGATCAACCGCGGCTTTGACTCTTTCTTTGCCAAGAGGTATTTGATGGCCGCATGATCTGTATAGACAATCACCTTGGACCCAAGCAGGTAAGGCCTGAACTTCTCAAATGCGAAGACTACTGATAGCATCTCCTTTTCGGTCACATCATAGTTCTTTTGTGCCTGATTCAGAGTTTTTGAGGCGTAAAAGATGACGTAACTTTTCCCTTCGATTTTCTATCCTAATACCACCCCCACAGCATAGTCACTAGCATCGCACATCACCTCAAAGGGGTGATTCCAGTCGGGAGCATATATTATTGGAGAGCTTTTCAATCGGTCCTTCAGAAACTGGAATGCGGCCTTGCAGGCATCTGAGAATTCAAATTCCACATCGTTCTGGAGAAGTCTTGTTAGAGGCTGGGCTATCTTTACAAAATCTTTGATTAATCTCCTGTAGAAACCAGTGTGCCCTGAAAAGGCTCTGATCTCCTTCTGGTTGGTAGGGTATGGGAGTTTTGCAATGACTGCTACCTTTGCTGGGTCGACCTTTATTCCCCTGTTTGATACTACGTGGCCCAGAACTATTCCTTTAGTAACCATAAAATGGCATTTCTCGAAGTTCCGAACTAAGTCCTTCTAGCGGCATCTTTCCAATACTCTGTTCAGGCTATGCAGCCCTTGATCAAAATCATCCCCATCGACAGTGAAATCGTCCATGAAAATCTCAATACAATCTTCCAATAGGTCCGAGAAAATGCTCATCATACATCTCTAGAAAGTGCCTGGCGCATTGCAGAGGCCAAAGGGCATCCTCCTGTAAGCGTAAGTGCCAAAGGGGCAGGTAAACGTCGTCTTTTCTTGGTCATCCGGATTTACAGCGATCTGGAAATATCCACTATAACCATCCAGGAAACTGAAGTACTGTTTCCCTGCCAACTTCTCCAACATTTGATCAATGAACGGCAGAGGGAAGTGATCTTTCTTTGTGGCTTGGTTCAGCTTCCTATAGTCTATGCAAATTCTCCACCCAGTAACTGGCCTTGTCGGGATTAACTCGTATTTCTCGTTTTTCACCACTTGAATCCCTCCTTTCTTAGGCACCATGTGCACTGGGCTGACCCAGTTACTGTCGGGAATGGAATAGATAATTCTGATTGAAACCAACTTGACAATTTCCTTCAGCACCTCTTCCCTCATGTTGGGGTTGAGTTTCCGTTGTTGGTCGCGGTATGGCTTGGCTCCTTCCTCCAACCGGATGTGATGCATACACAAATCTGGGCTAATGCCCACCAAGTCCGTCAGCTTCCAGCCGATAGCCTTCTGATTCCTTCGTAATACTTCCAGTAACTTGTCTTCCTGCCCTTGGGTCAACTGTCTGTTTATAATGACGGGCATAGTTTCGCCTTCACCCAGAAAGGCGTACTTGAAGGGGTTGGTAGCGGAAGCATGCGTTCTAACGGATCACATATATGAATCTATTTTGCAGATTATTTTGACAAATTCTATTCACGTAATTATCATATGTATCATGCTTATAACTTGAATTTCAAACATGCTTTAGCACAATAAATTCCTAAAACATGCTTGCTACGGAGTTAGCCAATTTACCTCGTTGATTCTCCAAAGAATCGTCGATTGTTCGCGCCTTCTCCACGATGATCTTCAATACTAGACCACGGATCTTCTGACTGGTGTCCCGAACTCTATTCCGACATCAGGGTGGGTTGATCTTATCGAAACACTAGGACTTGAATAAAGAAGACATAAATTTTTTTTGAAATTTTCGTCCCCACTAAAATTAGAGTGGGCAAAATTTTCAGGACAATTAATTGTATATTTTCTGTCTCCTTTATTCTCCTATTTATAATAGTTCATATTGGGCCCAGTCAGGGATCTATGGAAGGTTTTGGATATGGGGTCCCCCAATTAGCTTTTTACTAATTAAATTGAACCCACAATTTAATACAAGCTTATATTGGAATATTACGAGCAGCCACTACAGAAGTAATATTGAACTCCCCATCCAAATCCGAAATTACAAGTAATCCGGGTTTCCATTTTGTTTATTATTTATTTCTTGTGCTTAAGATAAAATGTCCATTAATTAATTAAAGTCTGCTATGGACTTAATTAATTAATATCTTATTAATTCCAAGAGTGGACATAGCAAGAAACACTTATTTATTATTCATAGAGTAATAAAACTCCAACTGGCCAGTTTCCGAATAATAAAACCTTGTTCAAGCTCCTATTGAGGACATTATCAAACGAGACTCTCCTCGCGCACGATTCAACATAATAGCAATCCTAGCACCGCTAGATAATGATCACCACTACCCAATATACCTGGTTCGTTGGGTGACGAAAAACCCGTACCTTTGGTAAGTCAAAGTAGTAGATACTCAATGTCGTATGCTCAATGCTAACGTATGTAGATTAAGAAATAGATATTTATCAAGACCTCGTCTTTCAGTAGATAGCATAAAGACTCATCTTGCTGTTAGATCCTTTCAGTGTTGTACCACACCAACGTCATCTTATTTCAATAAGGCTTAGAAATAATCGGACTGGCATTGCAACCTTTCATGATAGCTAGCCAAAGCCTATCTAGGTTGTGAAATTCTTCTTCTCTTTTGCAAAGCATTGCTTAGAACCGACTGTAGTACATTAAAGTGAGCGTAGCCCTCGACCAGTCTACTAAGCAAAAAATGTAGGCTTTGTTTACTTCTTATGCATTTAAATGTTTATAAAACATCTTATAAGCGCACAAGCAAACACAATGTAATAATATATTGATTCTATTCGTGCAAACTGCTCGAATGATACTGAATCGGGTCAAAAGTGGATTGTAGAGTTTTTCCGTACACAAGCAAGATTCTATTCGTGTGAAGTCGCTCGAAACATGCTTTTCAGTATACTAACCCTAACAATCTCCCACTTATACTCAAAACATGCTTTCGAGTATACCCACTGCCAAAAACTCTCCCACTTATACACAAAGCAGGTCTTGGAGCTAGATATATCGAACTACCATTCATTTCACATCATGTTTGAAACATGTTGCCACAAAGGCAATTTATGTGAAAAATCTACTTGGTTGTTCTCTGATAATATCTTTTCCACCACTATGTCTTTGTTGCGTACTTGATCTTTAATTAATTTCATCTCTTTATGTGATTGCTTAGCTTATGATCTCGTGTTCCCTTGAGTTAGCCTTTGCTAGAGTAAAATTACTCATAGACATACTCAAACTTACGATCAAAGCTTCTAGGAGTATACTCCTAATGTAAACACATATAATGAGGATGACTTACTCGATCACTGATTAGTCATAAGACTTAGTCAGTGTAACCCCAAGGACATTACATGAATGACTGGTGAACTAGAATACAGCGATTAGTCTTTCTCAGTACTATGGTATATCCATTAACTCAACCAAAGTCCTTTGCCATGGTTAATATGATATATACTTGCTATGCAAAAGCACAACTAATATCAAACTTAGTACATATCATAGCATACATGAGATATCTATCTGCATAATCAGTCTCATAATTCTTGTTCTCATTAAGAGTCAAACGACACTTGACTAGAGACAAGAAAATTCCATCTTGAATGGTAAAAACATTTTCATGGAAATTCTAATGCTAAAATGTTCCAAGCAATGTATAGATATAGGATTCCTAAGAGAATCTCAACATTCTTTCTAGCAATCTCAAAGAATTAGATGCTTAGAATGTAATTAGTTTCTCTTAAATCATTTATCTTAAACTGGGTAGACAACCAGTTTCCTACGCTAGATGCCAATCTTAGTTGTTTGCAACTTTTATAGATTTCATCATCGTAGAGAATGCTTGGATTCGTTAACAGAGATTAGACTCCCACTCTTTGAAAGAATGCTTGGATTCGTTAACAGAGATTAGACTCCCACTACTGATCATAACGCTTTGCTCGTCTCCTCATTGGTGTAAACCATTGAGACTTGCTAGTCTTTCTACGTTGCACTTATATGAGTATTCTGAATCAAATGATTCTAACTCATAGTGCATCGAATAGACATTCTCGACTTTCAAACTATTTAACAAATTGTTAAAATCTTAATAGTCTAGATCAGTTTGAACAATAACCAAGTATTTGCTTGGCCTTAAGACTAAGAGCCATAAATACTTTATCATTCATTGTTTAAGAAGTTGATGTGTTGTTTAATAATCAATCTTGTTGCATTTGTATCGTTTAAATACTATGATACCTTAAACATCAACCATAAAACAATAATTGAACATTAACAGCTCCCACTGCAACAAAAACCTAACTGGATTAAGATCTCTTACTTAGAAGATGCATTATTATGTAAGTCATTGTCCTTCTCTAAAAGAGGTCAATCCAACTTACTAAGCATCTTTACTCGCTTTAAACAAACTTTGATGACAATTCAGGCTCTCTCATTTCCATATCTAGTCTTTTGTTCAAATGAACTAGGACTTAGGGAAAATGCAACCTTTATGAATTTGTCATCTATCATGTTACTTTCCTCTAAAAGTAATATAACAACTAATATTCTGAGGGTTTTCTACTTTTCAGTTAAACCTTCTTGTAGTCATTTCTTATTACTTTAGACGATGACTTGAGTCAGAAAACTATTTGAGTGATCAAAAAATTCCTCAAAACATTCTGTCCCTCTAGGATATTGCAATCGAATCATCTTGACAGATTCTATTGATATCCATCTTTCATCGTCACTAACCAAGACTTGTCATGCTACTTATAAGAAAATAGTTTGACCTTATTCCTCAAAGAACTTGTCAAGTACATGCATAAAGCATTCTCGAACAATCTTTGTGGAATTATGTCGAGGAAGTGGAGGACATGAATCATTGAGTATAAACTCCAAGTTTTGGCGATGAGAATCTTATCCATTTTCATTTCCAATCTACATAATTTTGGCATTCGAGTTCATTTCTTTAAGGATCGCAGACAAAATATGAACGACATAATGAAGATTTGGCATATAAACTTATTATCACATACTTATGCTCAATACATAATTGCAAATAACCACAAAACAATTATGTATCTTGCAACTGTAAAATTAAAATTTTGTATCCCCCAGAGGAGGTCAATACGCATTAAAATCTTACAATTTTACTGGTCACAATCATCGACGAATAGTACAGAGACCACAGAGTGGCATGGCCGCCTAATGTTGCCTAAGCAAGACCACCAAATTTAGCATTACAGAGTCTCATTTCTACAACACACTCCCATAACAATGCTCATGTGCTGCTAACAAGATCAAGCTATCTCATAAATTATGTGTGAACTTCTGAATCTCGTAGTTTCTTAGGATTATTGTCCCCACCGAGCAGGTGGCGATAATATTGGAAACCACATTCTAGTTCATACTATTTATATTTGAGAAGTCCGCCTTATGAATTCGCTATTTCTTAGGATTATTGTCCCCACAGAGCAGGTGACGATAATATTAGAAAGAAAGCTTCATAAATTGCAGACCAATTGATGGAGACCATATACAACGCACTTGTTGTAATTATCGCTTAGATATTTTATATGGTTTTTGCATAATTATCACATAAGCAGATAAAGTAGATAATTCACTCACAAAGATAAACACCAAATAAACAGATAAATCCATTTAATGGATGGCATTTAAACACACTGGATAATTAATGATAATTATTTAATCTAGTCAAGGGAGAATCAATTAAATAATTATGTTTTATCTTGGATAATTATTATCCAAATTCATTTAGGATTTATTAAGATAGTGTTAACTATCTAAATCCATTTAGGATCATTCTAGATTTTATTTCGATAAAATCAAATCCTTCAATTCAAGATAACGTTGATCTAGGATTATCATTATTTAAATCGTTCTAGGGTATTACTAGATAGAAACGATTCCATCATAATCCATACGATAAATAAAATCCAATCAACCAATATTTATACAAATCTTAATTCTATTTAGAATAGACATCTAGAATATATCAAATATTACATAGGATTTCTTTGATAAATTAATTTATCTAAATCCAATTAAACATGAATTTTCTTATATATTATCTTTATCCTAATCTATCTAGGATATAAATCCAAAAGATAAGGATAATCATGGATTAATACTTATTTTAATCCATCTAGGATTTGTCTTAAATCTATTCAAATTCATAGGATAAAATAAATTAATATTAATATTAATCCTAATCCATCTAGGATTTATTCTTGGAGTAAATCCATATAAATCCATAGAATTAGATAATATTATACTATAATTATTCAAATTCATCTAAGATTTATCTTGAATGTTTTCCAAATTCATCTTGAATGTTTTCCAAAATAAAATCCAAGAATCTAGAGAAATATTCCCAAAAGATTTTATTTCTATTAAATAATAATATTTTAATGATATCTTATAATAAAATAATTAAATAATCATTAAAATAATCCTTCATCGTTATCTCATCGTACGAGGTTCGCACGAACGATGAACGACGAAAATTCGATGAGTTCTTCATCGGAATACGACGCACACGGCGTCTCGGCCACCGGCGCGCAGGTGGCGCGCCAGCGTCTCGGCCAGCGGCTCGTGGGGAGTCGCCAGCGTCTCGGCCAGGAGCGTGCGTGTAGGCACGGCGCCTCTCGGCCAGCGGCGAGCGCCCATCTCGGCGTCGTGTTTCGACGAGTGTCAACGCTTCTCGGCCAGGCGCGCACGTGTCGGCGCGCGCCTCTCGGCCAGCGTCTTGACGCCCGTCTCGGCCATCCGAGCCGTCGGGTGGCGCGAGCTCTCGGCCAGCTCCGACCGCCCGTCTCGATCCTTCCGCCTAGGGTTGGAGCTCTCGGCGCCTGGTGTCTCGGTGGTTCTCGGACGAACCACCGCACCTTGCCAGCTTCATGCGTCGATCTCGACGCGGGTGCGTCTGGGGCTTGCGGTCTCGGCCAGCGGCGCGCGCGAGCCCTCGATTGTCTGCGCGTTGCCCCGTGATCGTGGCTCCCCGGCTCCCCCTATCTCGACATCCCTACCTCGATTGCGCGTGGTGCGATCCGTCTTGGCGCGAGCGCCGACGGATTGCACGTCTCGTACGATCGAGTAATTCAAGTTCTTTGACTCGATAGTTCTTGAGTTTATCATGCATAATAAATTAAACAAAACACCAAGAACATGCTTCGAAATCAAATAATATATACATACATGAATTTCGCAAAATTTAAATCCAAATAATCAGAGCCAAAAACCTGGCTTTGATACCAATTGAAGGGGTTGGTAGCGGAAGCATGCGTTCTAACGGATCACATATACAGATCTATTTTGCAGATTATTTAGACAAATTCTATTCGCGTAGTTATCACATGTATCATGCTTATAACTTGAATTTCAAACATGTTTTAGCACAATAAATCCCTAAAACATGCTTGCTACGGAGTTAGCCAATTTACCTCGTTGATTCTCCAAATAATCGTCGATTGCTCGCGCCTTCTCCACGATGATCTTCAATACTAGACCACGGATCTTCTTACTGGTGTCCCGAACTCTATTCCGACATCAGGGTGGGCTGATCTTATCGAAACACTAGGACTTGAATAAAGAAGACAGAAATTTCTCACGGAGGATAAAATCTTTTTGAAATTTTCGTCCCCTCTAAAATTAGAGTGGGCGAAATTTTCATGACAATTAATTGTATATTTGTTGTCTCCTTTATTCTCCTATTTATAATAGTTCATATTGGGCCCGGTCAGGGATCTATGGAAGGTTTTGGATATGGGCTCCACCAATTAGCTTTTTACTAATTAAATTGAACCCACAATTTAATACAAGCTTATATTTGAATATTACAAGCAGCCACTACAGAAGTAATATTGAACTCACCATCCAAATCCGAAATTACAAGTAATCCGGGTTTCCATTTTGTTTATTATTTATTTCCCGTGCTTAAGATATAAATGTTCATTAATTAATTAAAGTCTGCTATGGACTTAATTAATTAACATCTTATTAATTCCAAGAGTGGACTTAGCAAGAAATACTTATTTATTATTCATAGAGTAATAAAACTCCAACTGGCCAGTTTCCGAATAATAAAACCTTGTTCAAGCTCCTCTTGAGGACATTATCAAACGAGACTCTCCTCACGCACGACTCAACATAATAGCAATTCTAGCACCGCTAGATAATGATCACCACTATCCAATATACCTGGTTCGTTGGATGACGAAAAACCCGTACCTTTGGTAAGTCAAAGTAGTAGATACTCAATGTCGTATGCTCAATGCTAACATATGTAGATTAAGAAATAGATATTTATCAAGACCTCGTCTTTCAGTAGATAGCATAAAGACTCGTCTTGCTGTTAGATCCTTTCAGTGCTATACCACACCAACGTCATCTTATTTCAATAAGGCTTAGAAATAATCGGACTGACATTGCAACCTTTCACGATAGGTAGCCAATGCCTATCTAGGTTGTGAAATTCTTCTTCTCTTTTGCAAAGCATTGCTTAGAACCGACTGTAGTACCTTAAATTAGCGCAGCCCACGACCAGTCTACTAAGCAAAAGACGTAGGCTTTGTTTACTTCTTATGCTTTTAAATGTTTATAAAACATCTTATAAACGCACAAGCAAACACAATGTAATAATATATTGATTCTATTTGTGCAAACTGCTCGAATGATACAGAATCGGTCAAAAGTGGATTGTAGAGTTTTTTCGTACACAAGCAAGATTCTATTCGTGCGAAGCGGCTCGAAACATGATCTTCAGTATACTAACCCTAACAGTACTTTAGATGTGCTGGAAGGGGTTTCAACTCCTTTGCGGGCTTTGGCTCTTCGGTGGGCAAAGGGTTTTCTGCAACTTCATTACCCAGTGGCTTTTCTTGATCAAGCTGCTTTGCTAGGCTAGATACTTGAGCTGTCTTACCTGACCCAGTTGGCCTTGGACATTCGCAAAATTCTGCTATTGTTTCTGCGACAGCTTGGCCGTTCATTTCTCCGACCTCATTTGCCTAAAACCACTCTTCTACTTCCTTTTCGACCTCTTTATCTACAGCGGAGTCCGTGAACTGCCTATTTAAAAATTCTTCTTCCTGCACCAAGGGTTCAATTACATCCAAGGAGTACACGTTTTCTCCGTCGGCTGGCCTCTTCATGGCCTCATCGATATTGAACGTATACTGCTCTCCTTTGAAGTCCAGACTGATCGTCCCATTACGGATGTCTATGATAGTGCTGGCCGTGGACAAGAACGGTCGTCCCAGTAGGACTCCACTCGACTCTTTTGTTGTGGGCTCTGTCATCTTGATTAGAAAAAAATCAGCTGGGTATAGAAAGTTATTCACCTTTACAATAACGTCTTCCAGAATTCCTTCGGGGTGAATACATGATCTGTCGGCCAGCTGTGTTATTATATCCGTGTAGACTAGCTTGGCCTCTCCCAGCTTCCGATAGATGGAGTATGGCAGAACATTGATAGATGCCCCCAAGTCACACATGGCGTGCTCTACCTGAATATCTCCGATTGAAAGAGGGAGTGTGAACATTCATGGGTCGGTCTTTTTTGAAGGAAGATCATTCCGTTGGATTACGGCAGAGACAGTCTCATCTGCAATCATTCTACCCTCCTCATTGACCTTCCCTGCCAGGTAGTCTTTAATGAATTTGCTGATCGGGGGCTTTTTAATGCCGTTAAAAGCGGCACCTTCACGTCTACATCCTTGAACATATTTGCCACATCGATTGTGGCTTCTTTCCTTCTTGTCACCATTCCGCGATACGGATATGGCTTAACCTTCTCAGCTTCTTCTTTCTGACTCTCTTTCGAGGTTTCACCTCCCACCTTTCCCTTGCCTTTTTCTTTTGCTCGATCTTCAACTTTGGATCCTCCCTCTTTTTCATAGCTTGGTCCAGAATCCTTTGCAGGAGACATTGCAGGATAACTGGGGCCCTGTAAAACTCTTCCCGACCTCAGAGATACTTCACTGATGTGCTCACGACCAGACGACTGTACAGTAGCCGGGATTTTTCCTTCATTCCCCCTTAGCTCACCCAGTGACATCGCAACTTGAGAAAGCTGTTTTGTTAGCATCTCCAATGCCTCTCGCTGCTCTTTCTGAGCCTCCTGGATTTCCCGCATCGCATCATTTGGATGGTGCGGTACCATTATACTTACTGGGCCATCGTTGGGGTGGCGGTTATATCTCTGATTCTGCAGCCACCCTCCTTGGTAGTTAGATTGCCTGTAGTGTTCCTGTTAGTATGGTGGTTGGTTGTAGCGTTGATTTCCCGGGAGCTGATTTCCTCGTTGGTGTGGCGGGACATAACTAACCATCTGGTTGTTTGGCTGCCTTCCCTGGTTGTTTGACTGAGAACCTCTCTATTTGTACCCTCAGGTTCCTTCTGGCTGTCTGCTCGACCACTTGAAGCAGCCCTTGGAATCTGTCCCAGTATTGACCGAGGGGCTCATCGTACTCCTGTCTGGCTTCGGGAATCTCCCGTTTGAGGGCACTCATCTTTGATGCTGGAAAGAAGCGGTCGAGGAATATCATGCGGAATTCAGCCCAGGTTCTGATGGATCCTTCTGGCAGCCTTGACAGCCAGACACCCGCATCGCCCTTTAAAACGAAGGGAATAGCCTTGAGCCTATAATCTTCGGATGTGGATCCAGCCGGCACGGGCAGAATATCACAGTATCGGCAGAATTCCTCCAGAAAAGCGTACGGACATTCCTTCGAAAGACCGTAGAAGTGGGACAAAATTGCTAGTACACCCAATTTAATCGCGATGGTCGTCATCCTAGGAGTAGCGGCAATGGCATGTGTGGGCTCCTTTTCATCATGAGCGTGCAGAGATCCGATACCGGAGTCGTCAGCGACAAGGGCCATCTCTGCTTCTGTTTGTTCTAATGGTGGTGGTGGTGTGTTCTGTTCAGCGGCTGCTGCGGCTTCTAATGCTGCTCTGTAACGAGTGGTGACAACGCCGGCTTCATGGACTCTCTAATGAGTGTTAGTCTCTCTGTATAGAAAGGGGTGATTCCAGTGTCCACCGCGTTGGTGCCTTCTCATCAACAGTGAAAAACAAAAATGTGAAAATAAGGAAATAAGACTATATACACCTACACACTACGCACAAACATAAAGTAACACCATGCTTCCCCGACAAAGGTGCCATTTTGGTGAGCTCGAGATCGACGGATTGGAATTGGATCAAGTTATATGGAAGATAACCGACTCACGCAAGAAAATATTTATAACTCCCAATTTGCACAACTTTAACAGTAAAGAGGCAAGTTCGGGTTCGATCCCACAGAGAAGTTGGTGTGTCGAGTGTGTGAGTAGTGAACAGGGGGGGTTGGCTGCTGCCACGCTTTAACTTGGGAGTTTTTAACTACTGTTTTTAATCTAGGCAGAATTAAACTAGCTAGCTTGATCAATGGAACTTTAACTACTGAGTCAAGTGAATTGCAGGTAACAGCGGAAAAGTAAATGCGAGGATGTAAACGAAAAATAACTTCGATTAAACTAAAAACTGAGTACAACGTGAAATTAAACTAAGCTAACACTTCGGAAACTAAGAAAGCGGTAAAAACTGAGAAGAATCTCAGCAGGAAACTTAAGATAACGCAGACAGAAATGAGTATTCTGCAGCGCTCCCTTCGGTCGCCCTTTTAACTAAGCTATCTAAACTAAATAGAGAACTGATCTAAACTAAGCAAGGGAGCTGAACTACACTAGTTAACTAAGCTAAGCTAAGCTAAACTAGACGGAAAGTAAAGTCTCTCTTCTTTCTTGTGGTGGCACATCATCTATTTATAAGCTCGATTCGACCCCCAGCTGGATAACGATCTTGTCAGGGAATATTCGCTCATTCTGAGAGTAAGCGATTCATCGATTGCTACGTGCTGTTCTTCTAGAATGACGACGCATTTTGGTAACAGATTTGTGACTCAGCTCCGTCCTTGCGTCTCATATTCCAGCACGTGTCCCCTTCTAGAACGTCGTCCTTGCTAACAGAATGGTGCGCCAATTCCAGCTCATTCCCTCTCGTGCCTTCTTCCAGAAGCCAGTGGTCCCCTTCTTAACTGCTTGATTACTCCCCCTTGATCAACTCCCCGACTCTTGGTCCTCTTTCGCCTTTTGTACTTGCTTGATCAGTTCGGCCTTACTGCCTTGGTCAAGTGGCATTTCTGCACATTTTAACACTTGTTTTGCGCAATAAACCGATCAAGTAGCATACATTTTACCCTTAAACCGATTCATAAAATGAGCCTTATCAAAGTTCCGGCAGGAAGTTCAAGGGTGTTCCATTTGGACATTTCCCCTGTTTTATCCACCCTCCACCGTCCTAATCGTCTGGTGAACTGTTTTGAAGGAGAGTACTCTCAGTCACAGGTGAAGACGGCGGTACCTCAACTATTTTTCCGGCAATTTGGTGACTGACTCGCCGGTGGCTGGTGAGAAAGCCGGAAACAAAGCAGGGGGCTTTGCCCTGGACTGCTGCGTCGAGCGGCGGCGATTATCACATCAGTGACGACCATTGAATCCTTCCGGGGAGGGCTGCCAGGTCGTCGGAGCATCTTCACGATAAGTATCCTATACTAATCTTAATCTGCGATTCTGATTAGTTAAGTTACTGTTTCATTGGCCGATTACTCCGATTTGATGGTTACTTACTGTTCCATTGAGTGATCTCAATTATAGTTCAAATATCCCTCGTGTTCGAATCTGATTTACTTGCTAATCTGTTATTGTTGGTGAGAATTATCTATTACAATCCCTTGTGGATTAGTAGAATTTCTTGCAGATTAGAGAAAGCATAAGCAACTCCAGCGAGGATTCTGGTGCCGACGACTGCTCCGTCATCTTCTCAGGCCCCCACCACCATCGACCGCTCAGCTCCTCAACAATTCGAATTTGAAATTCAAATTTGGCGCCTATTTCCTTGAGCATTGGAAAGGTTGTTTGGGGAAGTGGAGGATTTCTTGAAATTTGCTAAGTCTTATTTCAAGAAGGCGGCTAGATCCTAGGAAGAAGCAAGAGCCGTCAGTTGGTTGGCAGTATTTATTTAATCCTAGGCGGCTGCGATTTATCATTTTTGGGCGGCTTAGTTGGTGATTTCGAGGAGCTCCTTTCTTAGAGTTGGCTGCCTTGGAATTGAGCTAACTCTTTTATCAAGGCAGTCTTGCCTAGGTATTGGGTGAACCATTTTGTCTTGGCGGCTTGGAATCGGTGGAACTCAAGGAGCCGCCACTTGCATCCACGTGGTCACCCACCCAGCAGCCACGCACATCGTGACTCATCTGCCACATCAGAAAGGATCATCATCCGCGTCGAACGTGACTAAGCAACCTTATCAACCTGACTCAGCATCCACGTCGGACGTGAATCAGCAGCCATATCAGCCTGACTCATCTGCCACGTTGGACGTAACTCAGCCGCCACATCATACTAACTCACCCTCCACGTAGGTCGTGACTAAGCATCCACATCAGCCTTACTCGTCTCCCACGTGGGACGTGATTCAGCTGCCACTTCAACTCATTTTCATTTTCATTTGTCTCGGCCAAGTTCCGCGCACAGCTTACCTAGACACGGCCAACCGGCAAGCGCCCTTTCTCGGCCGACCCCCTCGGCCACTCGGCAAGCGACCACTCTCGGCTGACCCCTTCGGCCAGGCTTACAACGCCGGAGCACGACAGCCGATGATCCTTACATAGCCATTTCTCGGCGAGACAGGAAGCTCTCTTTTTATTATTCCTTATCACCTTGTTTTTCTTCACTTCCCCTATGGCCTCGCAGGACAAGAGCTGGAGCGGGGTCATCTCCAAGAAAAACAAGAAGAAGGAGAACGATGAAGTGATTAAAGCGGCTATGAGACAACAATACGCCGACTACCTCCATACGAACAAAGGCGGGACGGACGACATCAGCGACCACGATGAAGCGGACTGTGTACCAGAGACACCGGACGAGCCGCTGATCGCACTGACGAAGCGCTTAACCAGGAGGGGGAGACATATCACGCATGGCTCAAGAGGGCAGCACAATTCGACGTGGACCCGAGATTCCAAAAAGAGGATCTAACCCTTATCAATTATGAAATGCTAAATTCTGACCTCCTCATTCTCGATGAACCTGATGTCACCCCCGTCCCTCGCGGATGGGGCTCGTGTTTGATTGGCAGGTTCGCTGGCCGGTTCCCCGGTAAGGAGGCTATTTT
Organism: Salvia splendens; assembly: GCF_004379255.2. Classification (NCBI taxonomy): domain Eukaryota; kingdom Viridiplantae; phylum Streptophyta; class Magnoliopsida; order Lamiales; family Lamiaceae; genus Salvia; species Salvia splendens. The sequence continues at coordinate 19,909,656 of NC_056042.1, read as the reverse complement.
TGACCTAATGAGGCATTGGAAGTGCAAATCATGAGTTACTTTTCACCGGAAGGGGTGGCTCTGCTTCCAGTTTAGAAGCGACGAAGTGATGGAAAAGATCCGCCAGCAAGGTAGTCGGGATACCCTTGGTGCTTCAACCTTTGCCGACAAAGTTTGATCCGGATATGGAACCTGAAGTCATGGTCTCAATCTGGCTGAGGCTGGTGGACTTGCCCCTTGAACTCTGGAATCTTACGGCGGTGAGCAAGATCGCCTCATGTATCGGGACCCCACTCTTTACCTATTTCAGCACCCTGAGGTGCGAGACTTTGGATGGCCCTCGCATCCAAGTAATCATCGACACAGCAAAACGACCGAAGGAGTCCCTTACAATTCGGCTTCCAAGCGGGGATTATGTGGAGCAAAAAATTGAGTACGAGTACATCCCGAAAATCTGCAAAGCATGCAAAACTTACGGACATTTTTTGGATGAATGTCGGGGAAGACTTAAGGCAGGGGACCACATGTAGAGAATTGAAACCATTCAATGTCCAAGAAGCCGAGGAGGGGAGGGAAACAGCCCAAGGTACCCACGGCCGCAACCGAACAGGCCGCAGCACCTTGCACAGCAGCCGGGGAAGAAGGGCCCAGATTACCGAGAACAGAACACGGGACATGGGGTCCGTACAAGGGCCCGGGAGTGCTCCAGATCCAGATCGCGGGCCCAACAGCAATGGAAGCCAACGGGTACAGTCTACCCGATCGATATGAAGTCAGTGAGGCCCAAGGATAAAGTGTTGGACTCATGGAGGAACAAATCTGTACTTTCACGTATCCCGACATCCCCGAATAAATTTGCACCCCTGGCCGAGGAGACTAGGGCTTTCCCGGGGGAGACCACGGAGGTCCCGATAGTTGATCATCATAACCTTGCGAATGATATACTCGTTGCTGTCCTCCTGCCGATTTTGGCAGCCATTCCAGGGAACGCACCACTGGCGGAGCCGACCCCCTTTGACAATGCTGAGAGGCGGCAAAGAAGCAAAAGCTGAAACCCGAGGATCCAAAGGGAGACGGACTAATGCGAAATCATTGGTGAAGGGTCTCACCCTAAGGAGGATAAACGGGAAGAAGCAGAAACGGAGGATGGGGTAGACGTGGCCCCGGTTGAGCAACAAGCTCACAACGTCTCTACTGGCAAGGTGGGAGCCGTGAGCAGCAAGAAGAAGCAAAAGAAGCATCCGAAGGGACCGATGGCAGCCCAACCACCGATAGTTGAGGACGGAGAGGCTGAAAAGAAACCGGATGCCGTGACCGTTAGCCCAGTGAAGGCCATGTTCATCGCACCCGAGGCCGGCAGCCTTGCACAGGCAACGGACGACGGCCAAGCCCAGCGAGCCGATGTTGGTACCCGACGAGACCGAGAGGATAAGTTTGGGGAACCCAGCAGATCGAGGAAGGCCAAGACCCGTTCCTAGTCCCGGTCAAGGAAGAGGGATGTGACCCCCCCTCCATTGGGAGGATGGATTAGAAGGTTATCCCAGGGTTTCCCAATGATAGTCGCCACATGGAACATAAGGGGACTGCAGCAACTCCCCACCCAAGCTGCAATCGTCGATTTTGTGAGGATACACAAAATAGACGTCATGGGCCTTTTGGAAACAAAGTTGAAGATGAAGAACTACACTTTCTTCCTCAACAATAACTTCAGAGAGTGGAAAGCAGCCGATAACTTTGAACTGATTGAAAACAGCCGCATGCTACTTATGTGGAATCCGAGCAAAGTGGAACTTGAGCCGATCAGAGTGGAAGAACAAGGCATCTATGCCAAAATCAGGTGCTTGACTTCCAATAACATGTTTCAGTTTGTTTTGGTTTATGGTTTACACACTATACTGGATAGACGCCCTCTATGGGACTCGTTAGTTGAGCATGTGATGCAGGATGAACCGACACTTATTAGCGGTGACTTCAACAACGTGCTCGCCGAAGGCGAGAACGTAGGGGGCTCCGTCCCAACCAAATATGAGATAAAGAACATGGTGGACACATGTGCCTTGCTCGGTCTAGAAGATATCATGTCTACAGGATGCAAGTACACTTGGACGAACCATGCTATATCGAGCAAGATTTATAGGGCCAAGACCAACGACGCTTGGTTCACCAAAGGATACTTGGCTAGTACGGAATTTTTGCCATCGGAACCGTACACGGACCACTCACCGGCCGTCACTACCCTCTTTGGTAACATTGTCTCGTACCCAAAGCCATTTAAATTCTTTAACTTTTGGCTCAAGCATGCAGGCTTCAATAAGCTCGTGGGGGATAATTGGGCCTCCAACATCCGAGGGAAGGCTCAGTACGTGCTTGCCGAACGAGGGAAAGAATTTAAGAGGCATCTTAAGGAGTTCAACTTCAAGGAGTTCAGTGAGCTCTCAAAGAGGGCCAAGGAGGCCAGGGAAAAGCTTGAGGCGCTGCAAAAACAGGCGGACATGGACACTTTAGACCTTGCCCTTCGGGTTCAGATCACCAATCAGAAGAAGAAGACTGCCTACCTTGAGAATTCTGAAAGGGAGTATTATAAGCAAAAAGCTAAATTCAAGCATTTACTCCTTAGTGACCGCAGTACTTCTTTCTTCCACTCTCTTGTTAATAGGAACAACTCACGCAATTACATTGCAATTCTCTACAGGAGAGATGGCACTATCACGAGGGATCAGGAGGAAATTATCAGTGAATTCGTGGAATTCTACTCGACTCTTTTGGGTACAAAGAAGGAGCCGAATCCCATCAACGTGGACATCATTAGGCAAGGCCCCCTTGTGAGCGAGGAGGATAGTAGGGACTTAGTGCGAGGCATCACGGTTGAGGAGATCAAAGAGGCCTTGTTTGACATCGGGAACGACAAGGCACCGGGGCCCGATGGCTACTCCTCGGCATTCTTCAAGAAGCAATGGGAGAGCGTCGGCGAAGACGTGGTCGATGCAGTCAAGGAATTCTTTGAGATGGGCCAGCTGTTGAAGAACATCAACACAACGGTGATCTCTCTGATTCCGAAGACTTCAATCAACCCAACAGTGGGCGACTACAGGCTTATCTCCTGCCGCAACGTCTTCTACAAGATCATCACGAAGATCCTTTCGAGGAGGATGGCGCCGTTACTAAACAAGCTCGTGGACAAGGCACAATTGGTGTTCATACCGGGGAGACACATCATGGACAACATCCACCTCGCTCAAGAGTACATGCGAGGGTATGCGGACAAGAAGAATGCTTCAAAATGTACGGTCAAGATTGATCTCCGAAAGGCGTACGACACTGTGGACTGGGACTTCCTCAGATCCATCCTACATGGGCTGAACTTCCACCCGAAGTTCGTCTATTGGGTGATGCAGTGTGTCACTACGCCTAGCTTCTCGATCGCGATCAACGGGATCCCGCACAGATTCTTTCCCGGCAAAAGGGGACTTCGACAGGGAGATCCTATGTCTCCTACTCTTTTTATCTTTTGCATGGAATACTTATCTCGTTTGCTTGCAGCCCGAACGACGAATTCCAATTTTAATTTCCATGCAAAATGCGCAAGAGAGAAGATTACTCACCTAGCCTTCGCAGATGACCTTATGCTTTTTAGTAGGGGTGACTACATGTCCATGGAGATCTTGGCGGATGCTATGGAGGAATTCTCGGGCTGTTCGGGCTTGGAGATCAACAAGGATAAGTCTAACCTTTTTTCAGGAGGCAAGCTGCCAACCCGAGACTTGGAGGAGATCAAGAGCATTTTCGGATTCCCGTTGGGTTCCCTGCCGGTGAAGTACTTGGGAGTACCCCTCGCGTCGAGCAAGCTCAACATCATGCACTACTCGCCGTTGATTGACAAGATCGCATCCCTCACCAAAAAATGGACAGGTAAGAACCTTCCATATGCCGGTAAATCTGAACTTGTGCGCTCTGTTTTGCATGGAGTCGAGTGCTACTGGCTACAAGTCTTCCCCCTGCCAGTGAACGTGAGGGACCAGATCATCTCTATCAGCCGTGAGTTCCTTTGGGGTACAAAATACCCCCCGGTGTCTTGGAAGGATCTCTGCCTACCGAAGGATGAAGGGGGGCTCGGCTTTCGGGACCTTGGGGCGTGGAACAAGGCTCTACTTGCGAGGAACTTGTGGAACATTCACGTGAAGAAGGATTCCCTGTGGATCAAGTGAATCCATAGTGAGTTTCTCAAGAATCGGACACTGTGGGAATGGACGGCAAGATCACGGGATCCACCACTCTTCAAGAGGCTGCTTGAAATCCGAGACGAGTTACTGACCGACCAGCCGAGAAGAGAAGTGGAGAAGATGCTGGGACAGTGGTACGGGAGCAAGGGAGCGGTCGAAGCGTACGAGTGGTTCAGACCAAAAGGTGAACGGCGACTATGGCACCGATTCGTGTGGAAGGACTTTGTCCCGCCAAAGTACTCCTTCACTACTTGGCAAGCCCTTAGAGAACGACTTTCAACGAGAGACAGACTGGGCTACAAGAACATCGACCAATGGTGCCCCTTGTGCATGGCGCATACGGAGTCCGTGGACCACCTTTTCTTCAAATGCCACAAGACTTGAGCAGTTTGGAAGGAGATCAAAGCCTGGCTGGGACTGAGGAGGAACATCACTACTATCCCGAGTGCCATCAAGTGGATGCTCAAGGAAAGAAGCAGAGCGACAGTTATGCGCAAGGCTAGAAGACTAGCCCTCATTGCTATGGTCAGCCTGATTTGGCGAGGCAGGAAAGCCTTGATATTCTACGGGTCAGCATTTGAACCCAAGCAACTGGTGTTTGAAGTGAAGAAAGTAACATATGCAGTCTTATACTCCCTTTATCCGCATGATCAAGTGACCGAGCACTTGAGAGTCTAGCGTTGCTCTCGGCCACGGGGGTACTCTTTTTCCTCCTAGGGACTTTTTCCCACTGGGTTTTATCTCTAGGAGGTTTTAACGAGGCCCTACCCCTACCTCCATTGGGATAACGTGGACGGAAGTAACGAGTACAAGCACACATTCATGGAAGGAATTACAGGAGCATGTCGTGAGGATCCCATCGTGAAGACTTCTACTGCTGTGAAGTTTCTTTTTTTGATCTTACTCATGTGTTATCATTGTATGATTTCTAGATTGTAATACCAACTCTAAGGGTACGTTCTCCCTTGAGTTACTTCCCCCCCCCCCCCCCCCCCCCCGTCGGCCTACATAGCTTCGGCTTCTAGGCATGTATCCCTCGGGTATGCCCGTGTCCTGCTTGTACTTTACTTTATGTCTTTATATTCCATTCATTGATTCTTAAAAAAAAGAGTCAATAAACAAAATGAGAGATGATTATACAAGTGGAAAATACAAGACAAATCCAACCCTGTTTTAGTAGCATATACTCCCTCCGTTCCCTCCATTAATAGTGTCATTTTTCTATTTTCGAAAGTTCCATGTTAATTGAGTTATTTCTATTTTTAGCAAAAAGTAACTCTTACTCTAACTTTATTCTCTTTTCATTTCTCTAACTTTATTCTCTCTTATTTTTTCACCATCTATTTAACATACTATTATTAAACTCTATAACGAAAAGAAATGTCAATAGCCTCCGTCAAATAATCTCCCACCTACTGATGAGACTAGTCGTCATGTACGCCCTCTCTCAAATAATCTCCCACCTACTGATGAGACTAGTCGATCATGTACGCCCTCCTGTACGGCATCATATTATATGTAGTTCCAATCAATTGTGTTACTATTAAGTTTTACCAACCAAATATTTCCATATCTATGTCCAACCCCAACAATTGCGTGTCAATGTAAACATGTCCATATCACTTCTCAAATGACTAGTAAGTGCTCTGTACAACAAAATTAGTAGCTCAGAAACTTTAAAATGGGCTTTCAAATAAATGTATACACCAACCTAGATGCCAACCATTTGATATTCAAATTAATGATAACACGTTTACATGAAACGTTGGTCAAAACAGTCAACGTAACCATTATTGTTATGCATAGAAAATCTGGCAGTTATACCAATAATCAAGAAACTGCAAGAGGGTGGCAGTCAGTTTCATCACATGGGGTACAAGTGGAATTAGAGTGTCCTTTTGCATACATGTGTCAATGCTGAAACGCAAAAATAGTCATTTCAAATTGTGTTTGATGAAATGATATACTCCCTTGCTTCGTTTCATAATAATAGTCATATTTTATCATTCGATTCATCTCATAATAAGAGTCATATTCCATTCTTATCATAAACGGTAAGTAGGTCCCACATTTCACTAACTAACTTCACTCACATTTTACTATAAAATCAATTTAAAAAAAGTGGACTTCATATTCCACTAACTTTTCTAATTCACTATTTTTTATATTTTTTTACTCACATTTTACCACACTGAACGGAGGGAGTAACATTTATTATCATAAGAATCCTTACTTAATCATGCATAGTGGGTGGCCATTAACTAAGCAGGAATAAAGGGCCGGGTCTGCAATTTTTAATAGTCTTCTTACCCTGCACCAGGCTCCAAAAAGTTACTGCAATTTTAGACATTGGGGGTTATTGGATGACAAGGATAGGAAAAGTTAAAAATGGAAAACCGTCAAAAAAAAGAGTCAAAGCTAAGAGTTAGGGGGTCAAGAAAAACACTCTTTTATTAGTAATAATCATCAATTATTTTTGTTATTCCATGGATCTCTCTCTTTTTAACCAAGAACATGTCTTCTAGTGACTTTGGTAATGGTGGGTAGATCTATTTGACAGACATGTGAGCCACTTAGTGCTATCCATGGCTTTCCTTCTAATGGGGTGGCGTCCATGTGCTCTCATCAATTGCCTATAATTCTATCATCGGCTGAAAGCAGTTCCTTTATGAAACAATTTCACAAAGAGTAGATAACCAAATGATTGAGAATGAAAACTATTAAAAAATTGCGTAAAGTAATTCACTTCCACCACACATAATTCAAAATCTCCAGTTGAACAGAGCAGCACCTACAGTTTGACAGACCAGTATAATTAAGGCTCTTGAGGCATCAAGAAAATGTTAAACCAGTATTGGCATGCACAACTCCCTCCGACCCCTAAAAATATAAATTCTTTTCCTTTTGATTTATCTCTTAAAAATAGAAACTTTTCTTTTAGAAAATTTTTTTCTCTTTAATAGGTGGCGCTCATTTTCTACTAACTCACTTTTCTTTCTATCTCTCTTACTTAAACTCCATGCTGTTTCAAATATTGCTATTTTTAGGGGACGAAGGCAGTGGCATGCATGATTTTGGCGCATTAAGCATCTCCCCTCTCTCTCTAAATCATATTGATTTCATCAGGTCTTTATAAATACCCGCACGAACTCAGGACTCATATGACCAGCCAGCCAATACAACTAGAGCAAATCTCATACCTTTAACAGCTCACCCTCTCAATCTTTCCCTCAAATATTTTGAGCTTGTCGGGGGGGGGGGGGGGGGGGGGGGGGGGGTCAATGGCCAGCTTTGTTGTGATTCTTGGGGTGTTTTGGGGTCTCTGCATCTTGAGTGTTGCCCTTCTGAAATGGAATGAGGTTAGATACAGGAAGAAAGGATTGCCACCAGGTACAATGGGGTGGCCACTGTTTGGAGAGACCACTGAGTTTCTAAAACAAGGTCCAGCCTTCATGAAAAATCAAAGATCAAGGTTTCACTCATTGTTTTCTTGCATAATTAAGAATGCCATATTTTATATCTAATCGAACATCTCAATAAATTTAGACACCTATACTCCAGCAGAAAGAAATGCCTTGCTATAAGAGGAACTTGCATGATAAACAAATTTTTTTTTTCTTAAAAAGATCAAAATGGTGCTTAACTAACTAAAGCTGAAATCCTAATATAGTTATACTAGAAATTTTCATCCACTGTCATTGCTCTTACAGGTTCGGGAGCTTTTTCAAATCCCACATACTAGGTTGTCCTACCATAGTTTCGATGGATACGGAGTTAAACAAGTACATCCTGGTTAATGAAGCGAAAGGCCTTGTCCCTGGCTATCCTCAGTCGATGTTGGATATACTCGGGAAATGCAACATCGCAGCCGTCCACGGCTCTGCTTACAAGTATATGAGAGGGGCCATACTTGCTCTTATTAACCCCACAATGATTAAAGATCAACTCTTGCCCAAAATAGACGATTTCATGAGATCTCATCTGAGTGATTGGGATAACAAGATAGTCGATATCCAAGAGAAAACGAAAGAGGCAAGTACCAACACCTTAAAATCTAATCACTTGTTCATGACACACTGTTCTGATGCATTACAAAACCTCAATATTTTTCCAGATGGCGTTTCTGTCATCATTTAGACAAATAGCAAGCACTGAAGCAAGCTCAATATCTGAAACATTCATGCATGAATTCATCAAACTGGTTCTGGGAACTCTTTCACTCCCTATCAACCTTCCCAACACAGATTACCATCGCGGATTTCAGGTCAATTTATGCACCTTTTCCTTAAAACCCTACACAAACTCGTCTAAAATCCAAGAAAACTAACAGTTTGGATTCATAACAGGCAAGACAGAACATTACATGCTGGTTAAGGAAACTAGTCGAAGAAAGAAAAGCTTCTGGAGAAAAACAAGGGGACATGCTTGGTCATCTAGTGGGTGAAGAGAACAAATACAAGCTAAGTGATGAGGAAATGATCGACTTGATCATCACCATTCTGTATTCTGGATACGAGACCGTGTCAACTACTTCTATGATGGCTGTCAATTATCTTCATGATCATCCAAAAGTGCTAGAAGAATTAAGGGTGAGTGGAAATTTCAGTCATGATCAAGCACACATATTTTGAGAGGAAATTTCCTAACTTGTGAAAGTATAGCCACGTGTCATTGCTGAACCCCGTATTTTCACCTTTATACTTCCAGAAAGAACATATGGCTATAAGGGAAAGAAAAAATGCTGAGGATCCTATTGATTACAAAGACTACAGATCCATGTGTTTCACACGTGCAGTGAGTGTTGCCAACTTTCAACTAAAAATAGTTACTTTGGTTAAACTTGGTAAAATTCTGAGCTAATACATAAAGGTCGTGTGATATATCTACTGCAGGTCATGTATGAGACATTCAGACTGGCTTCAATAGTACATGGTGTTAGCCATTCTTTACTGATCTCTATACCGAAATCACATTCTAGATTTGAATTAATTCAACCATATTAACACACTATAAAGAGGGGATAAAATCACCAACCTCCATCCATGCTTATTAATTTGATGTAGGGTTGGATCCACTATTTGATGTTTCCCCTTAAGCTGCTATTGATGTTTATCCTCTCCTTGGCCTCAAGCTTTGATGATTCTTTTGATGAAATAAAGAATCGAAACTTTATATATAAATATTGTAAGAATATATGTGTATAAACAATTGCCGAGAGTATACAAATTTTTTTTGAGTGTATTTTTCATCTGCCTGCATAAGGCCTTTTATAGATGCACACGTACTGCATGGGAATGGATGTGACTATTCATTTATTACTTCAAAATTGACCAACCGATTTCTTTCCCAAAAGGTGTGTCAATTCGCATCAGTAACTGCCATTAATTTAATAATAATAACTGTCCATTGAATTTATTTACTTATGCATGTATACGTATAAGTCATTACAATTCAATATATATAACCATCATGCACATAAATCAATACAATTTAATGTGTATATATATTACTGTCACATCACATTCTTTATGCACGTAACATATACATTAATATAATATATATAATAAATCCATATATATATATATATATATTTGTATATCATTTCGTGTACATATTCACACATATACTACACATTTATATATTATTATATTTAAGAGGCAAGAGAGGAGGGTTATCAATACACCCGATTCTAATTCTTTAATTGAAACCGATCCATCACGGTGTCATCTTTAATATTAGAATCCCTCTTAGCTTTTAATATTATGAACTTGAACTTTAATTTTAAACCAATAGATACATAGGTCACATAAGAATATAAATATTCTTACATTCTTCCACTTGACCTTTGTATTGTCTTTATGACTTAATAACTATAATGCGCACTTTTATATCAAGTTCAAAATATACTTTAAATACCTATAAAGCTAGACTTGATTGAATCAAGGCGGTCACACAATCATTTAGTCGACATGATTCCTTCCATGTATCACAAATCAATTCTAACTTTATATGAATAAACCTTTCATTGAGATGAATCTTTAATTCTCAATTCAACATATGTTATCTAAACATCCATACTGTATACAAACTTTAATGATAACATATAAACAAGCAGAAACATAACTTTTATTGAATTCACAAGAGTGTTTACACAATACATGAGTCCACAACTAAAATAGCAAGGCTTTGTCTATAATACCCATACGCTCTACATGGCCAATAAACATACTGGGTGGTAGTCCTTTAGTTAACGGATCCGCTACCATCATATCCGTTCTTATGTGCTCAAAATACACCCTTTGTTTCTGCACTTCTTCTTTAACCGATAAGTATTTCAACTCCATGTGCTTAGCACCCTTCGAGTACTTATCGTTTTTTGAGAAGAAGACAGCTGCGGAATTATCACAATAAATTTTCAGCGGCTTGGCTATGGTGTCGACAATTCCAAGTCCCGAAACAAAGTTCCGCAGCCACAATCCGTGAACTGTGGCTTCAAAGCATGCCACAAACTCTGCCTCCATAGTAGAAGTAGCAATGACAGACTGCTTTCCACTTTTCCATGATATTGCTCCATCGGCTAAAAGGAACAAGTATCCAAACGTCGATTTTCTTGTATCAACGCATCCGGCATAATCTGAATCTGAATATCCAACCACCTCTAGATGATCGGATCTCCTATAGGTAAGCATGTGTTCTTTGGTGCCTTGCAAGTACCTGAGAACCTTCTTTGCAGCCTTCCAGTGGTCCATACCGGGATTACTTTGATAGCGACCCAACATACCAACCGCGAAGGTGATATCTGGTCGTGTACATGTTTGAACATAGTTCAAACTCCCAACCACTGATGCATAGGGAACCTTTTCCATTTCCTTACGCTCCAATTCATTTTTCGGACATTGCATTAAGCTAAGCTTGTCTCCCTTCTGAATTGGAGCAATTCCTGTGGAGCATTTATCCATTCTATATCTCTCTAAAACTTTATTGATATAGCCTTTCTGAGACAGACTTAACAATCCTTGTGATCTATCCCGGAATATCTCTATTCCGATCACATAAGATGCCTCACCCATATCCTTCATTTCAAAGTTTAAAGAGAGATACTTCTTTAGATCATGTAGTAAACCCATGTCATTTGCGGCTAGCAAAATATCATCAACATATAGGACTAATATGATAAACTTGCTCCCACTGATTTTAATGTAGATACATCTATCAACGATGATCTCTACAAAGCCATATGAAACAGTGATATCATTAAACTTTATATACCATTGTCTGGAAGCTTGTTTGAGTCCATATATTGACTTTCTCAACTTACATACTAAGCCTTCTTGCCCTTCTATCATGAATCCTTCGGGTTGTTTCATGTATACCTCTTCTTCTAGTACTCCATTAAGAAAGGCCGTCTTTACATCCATTTGGTGAAGCTCCAAGTCATAATGAGCCACCAAAGCCAATACAACTCTTAAAGAATCCTTCTTTGAAACTGGAGAGAAGGTTTCTTTGTAGTCAATGCCATCCTTTTGAGTGAATCCTTTGGCAACAAGGCGAGCCTTGTACCTTTCAATGTTACCTTTCGAATCACGTTTTGTTTTAAAGATCCATTTACAACCAATGGCTTTAAAACCCGTAGGCAATTCTACCAAGTCCCAAACATTGTTATCTCTCATGGATTTCATCTCATCCTTTGTTGCATTTAACCAATTTTCAGAATTGTCACTTTCCATGGCTTGTTGGAATGAGATAGGATCTTTATCAATGCTCAAGTCACATTCACTTTCAACGGAATATACCACATAGTCATCCGATATGGCCGATCGTCGTTCCCTTACTGATCGTCTTAAAGGTTCTATTGGTTCATCATTCCGTTCTTGAATTATGACTGGTTCATCTTCAATCTCAATAGGTGGGTTATGCACTTCATGTTGTTCAATAGGAACAACAATCTTAGGTGCAACAAAAGGTGGATGAACAACCTTTTCTTGAACTTCATTAAAGTCCACTTTATGAGGTTCATCACTCCCACTAATTTCAATGAACCTAGCATTACCCGTCTCAACTATCCTCGTACTATGGTTAGAACAATAGAATGTATATCCTTTTGACTTATCTGGATAGCCAATGAAATATACACTGACCGTCTTTAAATCCAGCTTCTTTTCATGCGGATTATACAACTTTACTTCTGCGGGGCAACCCCAAATACGTAAATGCCTTAAACTCGGTTTCCTTCCCATCCACAGTTCGAAAGGTGTCTTTGGAACTGCCTTACTAGGAACCCGATTAAGCATATACGTTGCAGTCTTTAATGCATAAATCCACAACGAAAGAGGTAAATTACACCCACTTAACATGCATCTAACCATATCCAAAAGAGTACGATTTCGCCTTTCCGCTACACCATTCTGTTGCGGAGTACCGGGCATTGTATATTGTGCACAAATGCCCTTGCTTTCGAGGTACTTTGCAAATGGACCCGGACATTGTCCAGATTCATTAAATTTTCCGTAGAATTCACCACCTCTATCTGATCTCACCACTTTAACTTTTCTATCTAATTGCCTTTCTACTTCATCTATGAATATCTTTAAGACATTCACGGATTCAGCCTTTTCACGTAATAGATATATGTAACCATACCGTGAGAAATCATCAATAAAAGTGATAAAATAATTTCTACCATCCCACGAAGGTGCATCAAACGGACCACAAATATCAGTATGAATTAATTCAAGAAGTTGAGAACTTCTTGTGGCTTGTTTCTTTACTATGTGTTTAGTTTGCTTCCCCTTTATGCAATCTATACACATATCTAGATCACTAAAATCCAATTGAGGAAGAATATCATTCTTTACCAACCTCATCATCCTTTCCTTGGATATGTGACCTAGTCTTTGATGCCACAAGAAAGCCGAATTTTCACTTGACACACTACGTTTTATGCCTCTACTTTCAACATTAAATAATGATTCAGAAAACTTTGCATCAAGATTGAAACTGTAGAGTGAATCAAACAAAGTACCACTTCCATAGAAGTAATCATTTCTGTACAATGTAAATACACTATTTACAAACTTGATTTTAAATCCTAATCTATCCAACCTACTAACAGATACAAGATTTCTAGCACAATCTGGTACATAGAGACATTCCTTAAGATCTATATGACATCCCGTGTCCAAGATCAGTCTATAGGTCCCGACGCCTTTAATTTGTGCCTTCATCCTGTTCCCCATGAACAAGTATTGTTCACTTCCTTTTATAGGTTGGATCGTACTGAATCCCTGTTCAATGTGAGACACATGAGTAGTAGCACCAGAATCTAACCACCAAGTATTATTAGGCACTTCAATAAGATTTGACTCAAAGCAAACGAAACTATTATGTTTACCTTTCTTATCGAACCATGCCTTCCTTTTTGGACAATCCTTCTTGAAGTGTCCCGGTTCTCTACAGAAGAAACACTTCCTTTCCTTTTGGATCTTCTTTTCGGGGCCTTTAGGAAAAGAAGACTCTTTACGTTTGTCCTTTTTACTTGCCTTTACCTTACTGGTGCTTGCTCCTCCATGACCCATTAGATTCACAACTTGGTCACCCATCTTCTTTAGTCTCCCTTCCTCTTGAACTAACATGGCCTTTAGTTCTTTAAGGTCCCATTTATCTTTTATGGTGTTATAATTCACCTGGAACTGGCCAAATTCAATAGGAAGAGAGTTTATGATGAATTGAACCAAGAACTGTTCATGAACCTCCATTCCTAAGGTCGTGAGCCTTGCTGCCAAGTTTGACATGTGTGTTACATGATCGTGAATCGGCTTAGACCAGTCAAACTTTCTTGTAGTGAGCTCACTCATTAGGCTCCCCACAATTGACTTGTCGGCCAATTCCGATTGTGAACACTCCTTTATCTTTTCAATAAATTCCCTTGCACTCTCTGTCTTAGGCATAGATGGCTTGAAACTTTCTGCCATCGTCATCCTCATAAGATTGAGACTTAGCCTGTTAGAGCGCTCCCAAGTCTCATATCGAGACTTATCCGTTTCGGAGCTTTCTTCCGTAATGGCTGCAGGCTCATCTTCCGTAAGTATGGCATGGTCAAGTGACATAATACCCAGTGAAAACCGGATCTGTTCTGACCATTCACCATAGTTCTGCCCATTGAACTTTACGACGGAGTTTGCAGATGCATATATATTAGATGAAGCTGCAACATTTATACATGCTTACAATTAGTGCTTTGAACTTTAAACACCGATTCAGATAACTGTAATACTTTAAATAACATGCATTCAAGTAACCTTTGGGCAATACTTAAAATACACATACTTTCAACGATGGTAAAAAAATTTCTTTAATAATTAATCAAATCATACATATATCAAATAAGCATGTTGCCTTTGGGTATACATACTACATAAGACACAAGTAGACATGATTAATCCCTTTCGTATTATTAAATGTATACAATGATCCACCTTTGGGTGATCTCCAAGTATATAAATAATAATATAATTGATCAATCAAACTTTAATGTCATTTATAGCATCTCTTTAATCATGATCAATTAACTAACATTCATCATGCTCAATAATTAAATGCAATATAACAAGACCACTTTTGTGATTAACAAGCCATATATCATTTAAATATTGAAATCTTTAATGGGTAGAAAACATTATATTGTTTTATTATTTCATAAAACAATACCCAACACATAAGCGGAAGCAAATTTAACCAAAATCGAAAATTAATACCATTTAAATTTCAATTTTGAAAAACACATAAATGGTGAATTAACCAAATCTAGATTGGCTCTGATACCAACTGTTAGCCATTCTTTACTGATCTCTATACCGAAATCACATTCTAGATTTGAATTAATTCAACCATATTAACACACTATAAAGAGGGGATAAAATCACCAACCTCCATCCATGCTTATTAATTTGATGTAGGGTTGGATCCACTATTTGATGTTTCCCCTTAAGCTGCTATTGATGTTTATCCTCTCCTTGGCCTCAAGCTTTGATGATTATTTTGATGAAATAAAGAATCGAAACTTTATATATAAATATTGTAAGAATATATGTGTATAAACAATTGCCGAGAGTATACAAATTGTTTTTGAGTGTATTTTTCATCTGCCTGCATAAGGCCTTTTATAGATGCACACGTACTGCATGGGAATGGATGTGACTATTCATTTATTACTTCAAAATTGACCAACCGATTTCTTTCCCAAAAGGTGTGTCAATTCGCATCAGTAACTGCCATTAATTTAATAATAATAACCGTCCATTGAATTTATTTACTTATGCATGTATACGCATAAGTCATTACAATTCAATATATATAACCATCATGCACATAAATCAATACAATTTAATGTGTATATATATTACTGTCACATCACATTCTTTATGCACGTAACATATACATTAATATAATATATATAATAAATCCATATATATATATATATATATATATATATATATTTGTATATCATTTCGTGTACATATTCACACATATACTACACATTTATATATTATTATATTTAAGAGGCAAGAGAGGAGGGTTATCAATACACCCGATTCTAATTCTTTAATTGAAACCGATCCATCACGGTGTCATCTTTAATATTAGAATCCCTCTTAGCTTTTAATATTATGAACTTGAACTTTAATTTTAAACCAATAGATACATATGTCACATAAGAATATAAATATTCTTACACGTGGAGTTTTGAGGAAGACAACTATGGATATGGAAATAAATGGTGAGCGCAATTTCTTTATGATTCATCAGCCACATAATAAAAGTAAAAAAAAAAGTTCAGAATTAACTACTTCAAGTAGTCTGAAATTATTAAGCAATTTCGACATTTTCTCCCATTAATAATTAAAACATTATAAAAGAGATTACCTTTATGTATGGACCCTACCCTATCATGATCCACATGGAAAACCTACCATTTTACAACCCAAGACATTCCATTGATACCCCATCTTGTCCTATTAAATTATTTTGTCCGTATATTGGATAAGAGAAGAGAGAGCTCAATACTATCACTGCCTTTGTCCTTCCAATCAGAAGCTTGACAATTATTCTTCTGTCAGTTCCAAATGTTGAAAACAATAAATACAATCTATATTTTCATGTAATCCTGAAACCCATAATTAGCTAGTCTGATTCTGGATGTACAAGGTTTTTAAGAAAGAAGATTAAACCAAAGATATGAATTCTTGTTATCTGCCTCCAAAAGACAGTATTTCTACATTCCTTCATTATTTTGTGACAAGATACAAATGGGAAGAAGTAGAGGGAAACGAGCTAATGAAATTTCCGAGAGGCGAGGCGCCTAACGGACTAAGGATTAGGGTTTCTGCTCACTAACCTCCCTACAATCATTTGTACAATAGGAACAACTAATTTTTAACATAGCAGATAAGAATAGCTCCCAAAAGAAAACTGAGTTAACACAATGCACTAGAGAATCAATACCCAGCTTACTAGGGTTCAATAATTTGCACTGTATAAAGGAATCATTAATTATTTTTTGCCTCATTGAAATTTTACCAATCAGAGATCCATGGACACGAAATTTGCCAATTTTTATTATGGATTCATGAGACGAGAGACCGAATTCAGCAGATACGTAAATATGTGAAATATAAATGAAATCCAGATTAAATAAGTTACGGAAAAATATGTTGAACATGAAACCAGCCAAAATATGAAGATTAGGGTTGATATACCGATTAAAATCTTACTGAGCTGCCAAATGAATGAACAAGGGGTTTGTAAGCTCGGTGTTGCAAATATATAAGAAATTGGATGAAAAAACTCCATCAATGGAGAATGAAGAAATTGTAAAATTGGGGAAAACTGTCGAGCGAAAAGTTGGCAAAAAATTCATTAATGGACTACATTTTTTGTCAAAGTTACGCTGCAAAATACAATAAAGGCCTAATATATAGGCTTGGAGAAAGCAACAAACAGTAACTAATAAAATGCTAAACACTATCTAATAAAAGAAAAACAATAACAACTAATTACAATTTATTTTTAATTTCAACACTCGGTGAATCGACATTGTTCGTCCCCCGCTTCTTTCAATGGGGATCGTGAATCTGTATTCAGCCCCATTACATTTCATTGTTGCTTTTGCTAGCTTAAAATTTAGGCGGGATATCATCGCATTATGTTCAGGATATTTTATTTTGCTTTAGCGGGATCCACCCTATTTTATTATACACTTATTTTATTTTATTCAATATTGTTTTGTTTAATGTGGCAGGCTATAAAGTTTCTTTTTTATCTATTTTTTCTTCTTTATCTTATGTACTAAACCTATATTTCTTCTTCTCTATTTTACCTTATCTGTTTTTTCTTCTCTTTCTCGCATTACCAGTATCTTATTAAAAGTTGTATCGTCCATATATGCCTACCTTTAGTGAACAGCATAAAAATTACCAATAACAAATTTCTAAATTATAAGCTATTTTTAGGGGACCATTACATCATAAAAGAACAAAATACCGATCTTAGGAATTGATTTTTATAATACTCTCTTCGTCCCACAAGAGTATGCATGTTTGGTTGAGCATTGGTTTTAATCCATAATTAGTTATTAAGAGAAAGATAAAAATAATAATTAAAGAATTATTAGTGGAGAATGAGTCTCATGTTATTAGAGAAAAAGAGTTTTCAAAATTAGAAAGTGAGGAAGTAGTTTATTGAATTATTATGCATATATTTTTCAAATTTTATTTATATAAGAGATCTATCATTGTTTATGTTTGGGTAGATGTTGCAATTCATAAATGATCTGCGCCTATTTTGTAAATTGTCACATAGTGCTTATATTTTTCCTGTCCGACCGCACCTAGATGTGTCGTTGGGTACATCAAAACAGTAAATCGGCATACAACAACAGCTAGTGGGAGAGGCTAGTTATACAAGGATAATGTTGAAGGAAGAAATAGACTAAAGAAACTAGAAAAATAGAGACAGATTGAACAATATTTAATCCAAAATTCCAAAAATCAAATATTCCATTTATCCCGACAAAGATGACCCATTCTTTGGATAATATGCAATATCATTTTGTATATTAAGTGAAATGAAAATACAATAAAGATAAATGTATTTCTATTTTTTTTATAATAGGTCATTTATGTTGGGACAAATAAAAAAGAAAAGTGAGTTATCTTCTATATTGAGACTAAAGGATTACTCCCTCTGGTTCCATTAAATGTCTCATATTTGAGTGGTGCAGGTTTAAGAAATTATTTGACTTTGTGAAATAAATTGAGTGGAAAAAGTTAGTAGATTGTAGATTCACTTTCATATACTCCCTTCGTCCCAAGTAGGGATGTCAATCGGGCCAACCCGTTCGGGTTGTCTGGCCATTCGGGTATGGGCTATTCGGGTTATGATTTTTTCGGGTTATAAAAGTTCGACCCTAACCCTAACCCTTCGGGTTTCGGGCTAACCCACCGGGTTATTCGGGCCAATGCGTATTTTTAATTCTTTTAATATTTTCAAAAAATAATACGTATTTTAAATTTTCTTTAATTATATACATATTTTTAATTAATCATTCAACAATGAAATACATATTTTTAATTTTCTTTAATATTTTTAAAAAAGATTAAGTTATTTAAATTTAAATAACTTATTCATTACATAATTATTTACAAAATATCTATCAATAGTATGTTTATGTTTATGTATTTAAAACATAAATCAACACTTTGTTTCAAAATTCAAACATAAATCAATTCGTAGAAAATTAAATAAAATTTTCATAACGTGAGAGGTGCATCGTAGACGTAACAAAAATATTTTGAATTGTTAAAGAGTGAATTATCAAGATGCTAGCTAATTGGAGTAACTCTAAGTTTTCTTGAATTATGATTGGTCAAATTTAATTTATTCCAGCTGTAAATAAGTCAAATAATAATTTATCTTTGTTTTAAGAATCATCAAAGTACGCATAATTCAATGACGAAGCGGCGTCAAAACACTTTGCACTATTATATTGGAAATATACTAAAAAAAAGCTTTTATATACGAGTATTTATAATCCATGAACCACATGGTGATTTTTTCCGTGATCTTATATAGTCGGTTGACGTATTTGGATTTTGCATAGTTTTAGAGGGTTGTCTTGGATGATTTTGATTATATTTCTATATTTTGGTATGTTTACATGTGTTGTTGAGAAATGATAGAAAATTGATTAGAAAATGTAAACAAAATATGTGGATGTGCAGTAGCCTTGTTTGAGTCAATGTTTCTCGCGATTTTGAAGTCTGATAAACCTCTAATACATATCATTCTCTTCGTCTTCGAAAGAGCTTCGCGTGGATATATTGCACGCCTCAATCGGAGCTTTGTAGAGAAAGTTATGACCGTTACAAAAACTGCTCGTTGTGCAGAAGCCTTCAACCCGACGGGCCGACCCGTAACCCGAACGGGTCAGCCCGCCTAACCCGACAACCCGAACGGGTCAGTCCGAATGGCCCGATTTTAAATTCGGGCTGTGAAATTACAACCCTAACCCTGTATTTTTATCGGGTTATTCGGGCCGGCCTGCGGGTTCGGGTTACATTGACATCCCTAGTCCCAAGGTAGTTGAGTTAAATTCCTTTTTGGTTTGTCCCTAGGTAATGAGTCCTTTCCTTTTCGAAACTTTATTTCATGTCTTACTTTATTCTCTCTTCATCTTTCATACATTATTCTATCTCTTACTTTACTCTTTCGACTTTAACTTTTAAAAAATTAATTTCTTAAATCATGTACCCAAAAGAAATGTCTCAACTACCTTGGGACGGAAGGAGTATTAGTTTTAGACTAAAGTTTAAATTTTTTTTTTTTTTTAAATTAACTTCTAAAGTTCAAATTTGATCCTTCGTATTTGCTCTAAAAAACTTTTTGGTCCTCTACATTAGCTTTGTTACCTTTTGGTCCCAAACAATATGTTTTGGTCCAAAATTAAAATTTTCCATTATATTTAACGGTCACATGATTTGATCAAATTAGTAACATAATTATAAATCTAATTAAGATTAAAAATAACTAATTCAATATTGAAATTTATAAAATAATTTTTACCTATATCAAAATATATTAACATTCATAAAATATTTTAATACATATAATAAAATATATTTATATTTATAAAATATTTTTTACCTATAATAAAAATAAAATTGAATTAAAATTTATAATATTCACAAATTTAACTTTTATTATAGGTCTAAAATAAGGGTAAAATATTTTATAAATTTTAATTTAATTAATTTTTATAAAATATTTTATAAAATGAAAGTTAATTTTTATTACATGTAATTTTTAATTTTAATATTAAATTAAATAGATTAATCTAGCTAAATAGATTCATAATTAAGTAGGGGTGCTTATTTGACCGGTTCCGGTTAGAACCGGACCGGTTAACCGGTTACAAAATTTTCTAAATTCAAGAACCGGTCTATTAAAAATCGGCCGGTTCTGGAGAATGGGACTTAACTCATTAGAGAGAAAAAAGTTTCGTTAAATAGAATTGGTCTGTTTTTAAGGTGATATCCCAAAATGGCAATTATGGTCTTTTTTTAAGAACATGGGGTAACTATTACTAGTATTTTTTACTACTCCATCTGTCCCGCTTAAGATGACACGTTTTCCTTTTTAGTTTGTCTCAACTAAGATGGCCTATTTTCTTTTTTGGAAACTTTCTCTTTTCAATTAATACACACCCAACAACTTTTTTTCTCTCCTATTAAATATTCATCTTTCTTTCTCTCTCTATTTTAATACTTTCACTCATATTTCCTCTCTCCAATTAAACACTTTAACCAATAACTCATAAAATTTCGTGTCGGCCAAAGAATGTGTCATCTTAGCCGGGACGGAGGGAGTATTATTTATTTCGATCATCATGGGTTTTGCCGCTAAGCTTGCTTGATATTCATATGATTATGGGAAAATTATACTCCATCTATCCCACAAAAGACTCGATTTCCATTTTCATTTCATCTCATAAAAATAGTGCACATTTATTTATAGAAAGTTTTTCTCTCTTAAACGATTGACTGCATTCTCTATTAACAATACTTAGTCACTTTTTCTTTCTATCTCTCTCATACTTTCTCAATCACAGATTAAAATGCATGTCGTCCCTAAAATGGAGTACTGGACATCTCTTTCTCTGCATGATCTTATGTGAAATATAAAATCTTATACCTCATCCCACTGAGCATTTTTAATTCAACAAGAGATTTTATTTAGTGTTGTTTTGTGAGTAAGTTTAAAAAACAAAATAAAAGAGAGGGAAAAAGTAGAGAAAGTGATGTTTCTGTATTTAAAATGTATTACTCCCTCCGTCCCAGTTTAGGAGTACAATTTAGTTAGTGCAAGGGTTTTAAGAAATTTTTGGAGTGTATAATAATTAAAGTGAGGTAGTGGTTGGAGTGTATAATAATTGATGTGATGTAGTGGAAAGTGAGACCCTTTTGACTTTTTGTAGGTAAAAGGTGTTTGTTTTATTTTATTTTTATGAAAATAATGGCATTTTAGTGTAAATTTCATCAACAATGAGGTTAACTTTTATGTCCAAATATGATAAATTCTAAATGAGACTCTTAAACTAAGACAGACGGAAATGGCAAAACAAGACTCTTAAATTGGGACAGGGGAGTATTTAGAATGAGACATCTCAAAAAAAATGTGTCATTTAGAGAGATTATGTTCAAATAATACACCACATAAATGTATTGTAATTTGTAAAAGAAACTCCGTATATTTTCTCATTTTCTCTTCATTTCTTAAAAAAAAGCGTGAAATTTATACACTCCTAAAAAAAATAAAAGCATGCAATATGCAAAAATAGAAAAAACGATAATCGGGTCAATGACAATCCGCAAGGTGCTCCCTCTCTTCAGCCATCTCCCCCACACCCGCTCCTCTTCCTTCCCTTTTAATTAACACACAAATCTCCCATCACCACTTCCTCTTCCTCTTCCTCTTCCAACACACACACATACACACTCTTTTGTCTATCTCTCTCTCTCTCTTTCTTCCGCCATGGCCACCTCAACGCCGCCCCTGAAAGACAAGCTAGACATCGTGATACCGACCATCCGAAATCTCGACTTCCTAGAGATGTGGAGACCCTTCCTCCAACCTTACCACCTCATCATCGTCCAAGACGGCGACCCTTCCAAGACCATCAGAGTCCCCGAAGGCTACCACTATGACCTCTACAACCGCAATGACATCAACCGCATCCTCGGCCCCAGGGCCTCCTGCATCTCCTTCAAGGACTCCGCCTGCCGCTGCTTCGGCTACATGGTCTCCAAGAAGAAGTACATCTTCACCATCGACGACGACTGCTTCGTAACCACCCCTCTCCTTCTTCATCGCTCCTTCTTAAATACTCCCTCCGTCCCTTAAATTTTGTCATATTTTGACCCGGCACGAGTTTTAAAAAATATAATGAAAAGTGAGTTTGAAAAAGTTAGTGAAATGTGAATCTTACTTTTAAATATTAGTTATAAAATAAAATGTGAGTGAGAATGAGTTAGTGGAATGTGGGGTCCCCTACTATAAATTTTAAAAAGTGAAATGTGAGAAATTTTATGGGACGGACGAAAATGGAAATATGCGACAAATTTTCAGTGACGGACAAAGTACAAACCACTTCTATATCGAAAACATAATCTTTACCAACCGCGCAGGTTGCAAGCGACCCTTCAGGTAAACCGATCAACGCACTAGACCAACACATCAAGAATCTCTTGTGCCCGTCAACCCCACTCTTCTTCAACACGTTGTACGACCCCTTCAGGGAGGGAGCCGACTTCGTCCGGGGATACCCTTTCAGCCTCAGAGAGGGGGTCCCCACCGCCGTCTCTCATGGCCTCTGGCTCAACATCCCCGACTACGACGCCCCCACGCAGCTCGTCAAGCCACGCGAGAGAAACACCAGGTATGCAGCAGCAGCAACAACAACAATAACAATGTTAATAACTCAACTAACTTTTTAAAACAATTTTGTATGTGCGTGTCTTACTAGGTATGTGGATGCAGTGATGACGATACCCAAGGGCACCCTCTTCCCCATGTGCGGGATGAATCTGGGGTTCGACCGCGACCTCATCGGGCCGGCCATGTACTTCGGCCTCATGGGAGACGGACAGCCCATCGGCCGCTACGACGACATGTGGGCTGGTTGGTGCATCAAGGTCACATCCTATCTTCGTCCACACACACATTGTCATTTATTTTCAGCTCTAAACTGAAGATGTGATATGCAGGTGATCTGTGATCATTTGGGATTGGGAGTGAAGACAGGGCTGCCCTACATTTGGCACAGTAAAGCGAGCAATCCCTTTGTGAATCTGAAAAAAGAGTACAATGGGATATTCTGGCAAGAAGAGATCATCCCATTCTTCCAGTCGGCCACGCTTTCAAAGGACTCGACTAGCGTGCAGAAGTGCTACATCGAGCTAGCCAAACAGGTCAAGGAGAAGCTTGGCAAAATCGACCCATATTTTGCCAAGCTTGCCGACGCAATGGAGACGTGGATTCAGGCATGGGACGACCTCAATCCGCCGACCAAGCTTGCTCCTACTGCTAAGCCTAAGTGATCATGTTTACTGTATATCCTGATTTTTGTTATTCCTCTGATTTCGTAGTGAAGGCTACTAGGTCATTTGCAAGGGAGTGTTACATATTTTTTATGTTTTGGAAAATAATATTAGAAACACTAGCATATATCATAGCCAATTGAGAGGTTACACACCTATGTTAGCTTCTGTTAACAATTGAAACTAGAAACCAAATATACAAATATAACTATGCCACATTAGTGTGTTCATAAATAACTGAAATCACTATATAAGTCTCATTAGCCTCTCCTCCTATCACCAATTAGTTTTAGGACGGAACCCATAAATTTCAATTCAAATAATACAAACAAAACTTCTTTATCGTTTCAACTCGTCAATAACAAAGACGAAACCAAGAAAATATAAAACATACGTGCAGTTGGAGAGTGAAATGGAGTAATAGAGAAGGATAAAAAGAGAACAAAACTGATGTTGTGTGGCGGAAATGCTGAATTTCATGGGCTGAGAATCTTGTGCATAAATCTCTCTGCAAAGGAAATGCAGCAGACGAGAATTAATCGGTGGTCAAGTGATTGACTCTCAGGAGCTACGGCCAAGGCAATGTCCTATTATCATAAATTAGGAGTGGATTCTTCAGTCTTCTCACGTTTGCTTGCTGGCTCGTCCTCACCTTCCTCGAGCTTCTGTAGCCCTTTCACTACCTCTGCACCAACAAGTGAGGCGTGCTTGCTCGTAATCCGACGACCTGCCCTGACCTTGGGCCCCCAATGCCTCTCGGGGTTGGGGAGAAATCTTGCAACCTTCTTCACCTGTGCTTTGCTAAGGGAAGCAACAGCTCGTGCAAAATTAGCCTGTCAATCGACAAAGTAAACCAACCTTTTATGTGTGAGTGATCTTTTCATACGAGAATCTCAACTCAATCAACTTCCAGCAAATGAAATGTGTTGAATATCGGACCGCTAGTACACTACCGTATACATGTCCCTCAAAAAGTCAAAATCATGAAGAAACGAAAACCTAGATAAAGTTCACAGGTATGCTGCGACTCGCGAGTCAATACCTGCAGAACAGGTTCCTTAGTGAGGATTACACTTCCCGCCAAATCTGGTGACTGACCTTTCACAGGATGATTTTTCACCTAGGGGATAAGAAAAAATCATCAATCAGGGCCAAGGCAAAGTCCGATTATCATAACATACAAACAAGTTCGTATCACCTACAATATAATGGACCTTCACTCCAATTAAGACTCTTATATACTACTAAAATTATATGTTTCCTTCTAACCTTTTGACTAAATACATACAATTCACAGAAGCATAAGAGAATCTGATATTGAAGCATCGTTTCTCATAGAAATTTTCAGAAAATAAGGGACGGTTTTTTCTATTTGATTTGTCAGACAAAGCATAGGCATACTACACTAATTTTTTACCATAAGGAGAAACAATAGAAACATTGTGCTTACCCAGCAGCGCATGATATCCCATATGACATCCATAGGAGCATCTGTTTTCATAGCTAGCGAACTTACGTGACTTCCTGATATGCGATATCCTGCATTAATCACAGCAGAACGGAACATAACTGCAGAGGGAGATGTGCATTTCAATGTAGCGCAGAGGTTGTGCAGACACAGGAACAGTGGAACATCTGGTAACTCCTGTAATACCGTTGCATTAATACAACCTAAGCGAAGAAGTCGAAACATGTTCCACATTTTCAATATTAGAGAAGCACTGGCAAGGATTTCATGTTTTGTCTTGCAACCAGCTATCAATTTAAAATACTTTGGGGAATGGAAAGTTGTTTCTGCTAAAAGAGGAATCGTTAAGTTCTAAAACAAATCTGCAGTGATAAATTGATTATAATTCAAGATACATTCAAAGTTCTCGATTTTGAACTTCTTCAAAGCAGCTAAATTGATAACTACTCTCAAACTCAAATAACATTTAAAGAAGACTTTGCAATTGAATATATGATCGCACATGGAAAGAAAAACCTGTGAATTTTTTTTATCATAATAAGCATGGAACTGATAGAGACAAGACCTAAGTCGTTGATCTATTATCAATTGTTTGTATGAATTAAAGAGAGGAGCACATAATACATTTCTTATGAAACAATAAAAGTTGGGTAATCTGTTAGTTGCTCATAATATCAAAGTGAAAGCTTTTTACCATGTCAATAAAACCGCCAATAACATTGAAGCTGTTCCACTATAAATCACGGGAGTGAATAAATTATATTTTTACGAAAATGATTGCTATTCTCGGTCAAATCATCTAGATATTCGTATAGCTTTATGAGATTTTATCGGACGTATGCGGGATATGGATTGCTCCGAATTATAATACTTACACATTAAGCAGCGAAAGAAAATATAGCCGACAGAAGGCATACCTCAGAAATTGTAGTCAAAACAGCAGAAATCCGATCAAAAGCAGGGTACCGCTCCTTTATAGACTTCACATCTGCTAGAATTGAATTAACCCAGCCCATATCATGGATTGGAGCCGACCATATGGGCCCACCCACATTGTATTTCTTGCCACAATCACTGCATTCTTGGGAAACAACAGGACCAAATCCAGGAAGATGTCTAACACTGGTATTCTAGATTACATATAAAAGAAGAAGGAAAGATACAGTCAGATACATAGCATTAGTAAAGATTACAAATAAAAACAACATATACAGAACAACCAAGGTGACTACCAAGTACCAACCACATCATTGTTCAAGCTCTGATACACTCAACCACTATAGCATCTAAGTACAAGGGAATAGGTTGTATCTATTTGGACAAAGACTTTCTCAGCCTTTAGACTCATAAAAGTGGGTATATTTAAGTCCTTATCTTAATGAAGTCCCATACAACCTTAAGAGGTGAATGCCGGCCACCAATAAGAAAATAATCAAGAGTCAAAAGATCTAAGCTACGAAATAATCGGGTTATTCAAGATGTTTTTGCAAAGAACAATAGGGCGACTTAGGCATTTGCATACTACACATTTTAAGTGACCTTAGGGTATGAAATGCTGTATTGTGGAAATTTATATCCAAGAGACTCACACCAAGCGCTTTGAATGTTTAAGTTCACTAATCATTGCCACCAATCACCATGCTCATGCACCGGATAAGCATCGCAAAAAATTCAGTCTTTACCTTAGAGACAGTCCTTCCAATTGATTGAAGATGAAAGGAATCACAGCCAACACATTGATAAACATAAGACAACTTCAAAGGAGTATTCTTCATTGCACTTGCAGAGCTGCAACGGATTACAAATCAGGACAGCTAATCAATATTCTCATAAATGGAGCATCTATGAAACAATCATGTTAATTGTTTTAATCTAAATAACAAATATATTTGAAGAAAAATACTAACGTGAATATACGGACGAAGACTCGTATATAGAAATCCATTTTAACAGAGAGCACGGGGACGATGTAACGCTTGTAGCGGTTTGCGTGACTCTGCATAATGGTTAAATTACTTGATAAGGTGAAAATGCAATAAGAATATAAAATAATTAACTGCAAGATAGAATGCTACTTTGACTATCCGAGACCAGTGGTTAGCTAGAGAGTTTGATCAAGGCACAAGGTTCACTTGTCTGGCTACTCAATCAAAGCCAACCTTTTACTTCTTGAAAGCATAACTTGACTACTTGGTGCATGTTTGGTAGGCATGTTAAATTAGCCCAAGATAATTAATTAAGATGGGTTTTAAGATAAGGATATGCTATCTCACTCTTTTGGGCTGTTAAATAATCCACCCTTTTGAACTAATTCGCTCCGGACCTCAGCGGGACGAGATGGGCTTTGATGGCCTAACATGGACCTTATTTATCTACCAATCAGCCAAATAACCTATATAACTCATATATCTTGGTCTTATCTAGGCTACCAAACAAGCACTTGAGATACTAATTATTTGTTAAAAAAAAGTGCCCATGTCTTACTATCAAGTCCGCCATTCAGATAAGAGTATATATAACTGATTAACATTCCAATCTTTTTCAAGATGGTTCCAAGGGAAGTCATGCACAATCAACTAGGAACCTAATTTTGAATTATCTACCAGAATAACTCAGTCAAATCAACTGACCTCAATACACGCAAGAAGGATGCGCAATGCCATTTCATGGTGATATTTTCCTTTCAATGGATAAGCTCCATATCTAGTTCAACAAGCATTGAGTCAACACTACTTTTTTGAACTACTAAAGATTAGACAAAGTGATATTCTAAAATTAAATCTTACTTTGAATAGCAAACCTCGCCATTGCCCCCACAAAGCACTGCCATATCTGTTGCTGTGCACATTAATATTCCTCCATCAGCAACTGATTGAACAGCAGAGTCAAGGAAAATAGATGGCGAACCATAAGGGTCAAGATCAACCTGCAATACAAATCAAGGGATTGAATGCAAACAGTGAAATGTGTCAAGTTGGACAGCCTAGAAGGCAAAGACAGCACAATGATGTGAAAATGTATAATCGGTCCTAATATGGCATCCCAATATGAGAATTCTAGAATTTTGAAGGCCAAAATTAAACTTATTAAGTACATTTATAGCATGATAACATGGAAGCAAGAGACATCATCAACAAGCTTGATTATATCATTTTCATGTTACATAAGAAAAGGTTCACTTCTAGTCTCAAATAAGATCATAACACACTTCCAACTTAGTTCAACACAAAAATGGGTTGCAAAATGCGATGCATTGACCTTGAGAATACATACCACATCAAATTCTTTAGGGTGTGTAAGCATGTAGACTCTAGCATCAACAAGATGTGACTCCACCTTTGAAGATGCAACTGAACCATTCAATCTAATATTTCTCCTGCAAGATTCAACAGAAGCTGCAGAAGAAGTGTAGTATCAGCACTTTATCCTGTATCCGGCAATATACTAATATTAACAGCAGAGCCCAAGGAATGAAAGAAGAAAAAATCCTTCAACATAACTTCTAGCCACAATCAATTTCAGGCATTATAAAGAAACATAAAATAAGACAAAAGATGAAGAAAGAAGAGAAAACCACTCGACCTCAGTTTGTGTTGTATAATTACTTAGAATAATGGAACTACCTTTATCATTATCGAGAGCCACAACTTTCTCAATCCCCTCAACTTCACGAGCATATCTTAAAGCTCTAAGACCAGAGGCCGACAATGCCTGTCAGAGAAGTAATGCTCGTTATCAGATGATACAGTACTCCCTCCGTCCCGGACTACTTGCACTTATTTCCTTTTTGGGCGTCCCAAGTTATTTGCACTCTTTCTATTTTTAGTAAAAATTTTCACCTACAGCCGTAACATTTGACTTTGCTATACACTCATTCCTTAATCTCCGTGCCGAAAAGGAAACGTGCGAGTAGTGCGGGACGGAGGGAGTATAATAAAAGGAC
Organism: Salvia splendens; assembly: GCF_004379255.2. Classification (NCBI taxonomy): domain Eukaryota; kingdom Viridiplantae; phylum Streptophyta; class Magnoliopsida; order Lamiales; family Lamiaceae; genus Salvia; species Salvia splendens. Next base: position 19,880,394 of record NC_056042.1, on the reverse strand, counting down.
AGCGGTATAGTTATCCTGAAGAGGAAACAGCACAAACAAAACACACTCAATAACCTCTAAAACTCGTGGCGGCTTTAAATCTTCCTGGACCCTCCTCCCATGGTTGGCTGCTGGGTTCTCCGAGATGCTACAAGGTTCATCTTGAGATATGTCTTGAGAGATGTCACATCCCCCATTAGATTTTTCATCGTGCTCCATAGCTTCTGGTTCAGAAATAGGTTCAACAACCTTCTTGGCTTCAATTTTCATTTTCTTGGAAAGCAACCTAGCTTCATGCTCTTGCTGGCGTTTCGATATAAACGTCCTCAAAACGGCAATAGACATGTCTCTGTTATTAACCTGGGATTAACATTATGAATCAAAACTCAGGCTCCTCCTAATCATACAATCACTCTAACAAACTTCACATTTAAAATAACCAACAGACTGCTTATCACTGTGAAAACAAAAAGGGGCTAATTCAAGGTTCTCAGAAAAAAAATTAGGCAAAAAAAAACCCTTTAATTTACTGAAACTAAATAAAAAACAAACTTACTAAACATGAACAATTGAAACAAATTAAGAAGCAAAGAAAGCTAAATAAACCTGGGCTTTGTTATAAAAGACTTGATTTTTAACGTTCATTAGAATCTCAGCCTCTCCTTCCTTAACAATCGTATAATCATTGATATCGAACGATGATGTCGTTTCTGGAGCGGCCGTATGGTGCTTCTCTTCATCTCCGATAGTTTCACCGACGGCGGCCATATTTTAAACAACCAAAATTAATGATTACCCGAGCCTGTGCTTGCTGTCAAGAATTGGGAAAACTTCAGAAACTAAAACTAAGCATGACTACTGCGTGAAGGAAAATACGAAACTACAAAAACCCTACCTGGTGCACTGCTGAGGAGAAACTGCAATAAGGAATTCGTTATGAATAATTACTCCAAGGCAAGGTTTAGGTTTTGAAATAAAACACCAACCGCCCACTAAATGTATCGGTTATTGTATAATAAAAAATCATCATATTTAAATTTATAAATTATAACAATTACTACCTAATTAATTACCAATTCAAATTACAATCAATTCTTAATCATTATATTAGAAAATTTAGTGTTAAATTTATAACTAAAGGTTATCGATTAGAGCATTCGCAGCGGTGCTCGCTGGGACGGACGGCGTCCGTGTCGCTGGCGCGGCACCGCTGCTGCACTCCCGCCGCTGGCACGGCGTTGCTCGATGCATCGAGCACGTCTGTGCCGCTGAGCAAGCTACGTGGCATGTTTCTATTGGCCAATGGATTATCCGTTGGAAATTCAATTTTTTTTTTAAATCGAAAATAATACCAAAAATTAAAAAATATATATTTTTTCAGATTCCCAAAAATATGTTCGTTTTATTACCGTTTTTCTGAAATTTTTTTGATTTTTTGTAATTTTTTATTTCCAAAATCATCTATAAATACACACATTCATCATTCATTTTTCACATCAAGTCATCTCCCATTCACATCTCATTCATATTTTTTCATCCTACTCATCTACATCTTCCTCTCACACTCAAACCCTCTCAAATGAATTTCACCGATATCATGGTGGAAGCGGAGCGCGAAGAACAAGAATACTATGAAAAATATCGTGCCGCCTATGAAGACTATGTCGCCGCCACTACCCCCGTCTCTCCTCCTCGACCAACTAGATCAATTCGCCGCTACATCCCTCGTGACCGGGAGGGAGCCAACGAAAGGCTTGTTGCCGACTTTTTTCTGACCAGACGCGATTTCCGGAAGATTACTTTCGGCGTCGTTTTTGCATGTCAAAACGGTTGTTTATGCGTATTGTCAACACATTGTCCGCTCGTGTTGAATACTTTCAATCAAGTAGAGACGCAACCGATCGGCAAAGTCTCTCGGCGTTGCAGAAGTATACTTGTGTCATCCGACAACTTGCTACTAGGAAAACAGCTGACCTCCCCCACGCCGAGGTGTGCATACGACGGTGGGCGAGAGGATTGAAACAAGAAACACAATGCGCGATACCTGAACCCACAATGAGCTACAAGAAGACCTAATCAAACACATTTGGGCAAAATTCAGCCACGAGTAGTGGGTTTTTTTAATTTTATGAATTTAATTATGTAATTTTTAATTTTTAGGATTTTAATTATGTAATTTTAATTTTTAGGATTTTAATTATGTAATTTTTAATTTTTTTGTAATTTGTAATAGTATTCCGGGTATTTTTAATGCATTTTAATATTGTGGAACTATTTTTATTTAAAATGAATAATAGAATGGTGGGACCCTTGAGCATGTCCTTGCGGAACAGCATGGATGTGGATGTTGTGCCGCTCTTGTCTAAGAGCAGGGAGTAAAAAGTAATAAAAGTGGGTCCGGGCCCACATCCGTGCTCTTGCCAAAGAGCACGGATGGGGATGCTCTTAGTTCAAACTAAAAAAGATATCGATTAATTAGTAATTTCAAATTAAAATCAATTCTTAATGATTATATTAGAAAATTTAGTATTAAATAATATGAAGTGAATTATATTTTAAATTTGAAAATTATTAAATAAATTTAAAAGATATTTTATAGTATTTCAAATTTCGTGGACGGAGGAAGTATTTTATATAATAATGAAAATTTCCACTTGCAAACCATCAATATATTGTAATTCACTGAAAAATAGACAAAGAAAACCACATTTTCAATATAGTTGTCGATGAAGAAGAAATACATATTGGTCGCCGCAGGGAAAGAGAGATTACAAACGAGATAAAAAAGACCGTCTAATAAAATTTCTTGGAAAAAAAAGAATAACTGGGTTTAGAAGAGGAAAAATAATACTCCCTCCGTCCCAGACTACTTGCACATTTCCTTTTCGGCACGGAGATTAAGGAATGAGTGTATAGCAAAGTCAACAATTGCGGCTATAGGTGATAATATTTACTAAAAATGGAAAGAGTGCAAATAACTTGGGACGCCCAGAAAGGAAATAAGTGCAAGTAGTCCGGGACGGAGGGAGTACTACTTGAAATCTTATGTAACTTTCCTTGATTCTAACTATCAAAGTCTCCAGGGTAGATAGAAAACTCGCGGCCCCAAGATAAACTCTCTCTCGATTGCACCTACCCAATAGATTAGAATCTAACTATCAAAATCTCCTTCTAATAAATTAAGCTCAAACTCATTTAGCTCCTAAGACCTAAGCTCTCACAAAGGGTCCCCTATCTCGAGTGCAGATAAACATTTATGTTGTAGTCATTCCCTTAACCACGTAAACTAGCTATCTTTCGATTAATTTAGTTAAACAGACATAGTTCTCATGTTGATCAGGCAAAATCACAGTAAAGCACAAGAACAATCAAAACAACCAAAAGAGTTAGGTAAAATTGTTTAAGTGCGTAAATCAAAACATAAACTCGTAGTCTTCACCAAAAACCCTATGAAGGTTTTTAGCTACACATGTTCATAAGAGTCCTAGCAAAATATTCGATAGAAAACAATAAAAACATGAATAACAGGGAGATAATGCAAAGGAGAAAAGCTGGACGGGTAGAAGTCTTCAAATCGTTAAATGAAGTCTTCTGGATGCATTCCTCTTGCTCTAGGACGAATTTTTGGGTGTTTTGGGCATGAATGGTAGTGTTTGGAGTAGTGTTTTATCCCCCTTTATAAGCACGAGTTCGAATCCTGGTCGGACACGTCTCGGCGAGTCGCTAACTCAACATTCGACGAGTTGCCGAGACTGTTATGGAAAAACGACACTGTTCGGCGAGTTGCAGACTTGCCACTCGGCGAGCCATTGACTCGGTTATGGAAAAACTACACTTTTCGGCAGCCGATATTATGCAACACCGTGCAGTCTTTGTAAAACAACCATAACTTTCTCTACCGGACTCCGATTGACACGTGAAAGGTACCCACGGGAAACTCTTTTGATGATGAAGAGAATGGTGGTATTTAAATAGGTTTTGCATATCATATTGGTAGCCTGATTATTATTGACATTATGATTTTCTCCATTTGTCCACATTACCTGGAGTGGTAAATGTGTTTTTGGCTCGTTTTCACATGTATTCTTGCACATCTCATGAAAAATGGTCAAAAGTACCAAATTATAGAAAATAGGATATATTAATGCCCTTTTAATGACCAAATGTATACAAATTCCGATCAATTCTTATCTCTAAGCACGTGCAAAATCAAGCTTATTAGACGTGCAGTACAATTAGGGATGTGAATCGAGCTAGCCAAGTGGATTTCAGGCTAACCATACTCAGGTTATGGGCTTATCCGGTTAAAAATTTACAACCTTAATCCTAAATGCTCGGGTTTCGGGTTAGCTCAGTTTTCTAGTTAGGCTACAAACTATTAATTAAAATTATCTTATTTATTTATTAATCATAATAATTCTATATTTCTTATTGTAATATATACGCATCTACATGCTTAACAAAATCAACATTGTAAGTAAAAGCTACCTCTTGGATATAAGAAAGCTTATTATATTTGTAAGGAAACAAGGTAATATAATAAAAAAATTTAAGTATTTATACAAATAAAAAAGTCATATTTGACTCTAGTTCTTTAGTTAGGAAAAATGATAAACTTTCATCCATTTTTTATATAAGGACATATATTTTTTTTAGAGAAAAAACAAGGAAAAAATATAGAGAATCGGTTTGAATAAAAGAGTGCGACACGTAAAAAATGAAAAATAAGTAAAAAAATATACTTCCCACTTAAGATGTCCATATTTCCTTTCTAATTTGTCCCACTTAAGATGTCTACTTTCTATATTTGGAAATAAATTCGTCTCTCTTCTCTCCCCATTAAAATACTCAAGTTCATTTTTCTCTCTACTCACTCCACCTAACAACTCTTCCTAAAATCTCGTGCCTCTCAAGAATGTGGACGTCTTGAGTGGGACGGATGGAGTATTATTTTTGTGCAGCCTAGTGGGCAGCTGGAAAGCTTCTTGCATGAGTCTCTTTGTGTTTCGTTCTTAGTACTCCTGTCGTTGTGGATTGATCAAATCGGAAATCCAAACTGATCCAACTCATCGATGAATGTCTTTACTTCAGATGCATGTGAATGGATCCAGTGAACAATCAAACTGATCAACTTGACTTATTACCGACTCATCGTGTGCGCAAATGGAGGAACTCAAGAGTTGTTCCAAAACCTTAACCCACAATACTACTGCTCAGTAAAGGGAAGTAAGGGTCGAATCCCACAGAGAGGACGTGTTCTACATTTGTTGGAGACAAGTTGGGAATGGCTGCTGCCACGCTTCACTAAAGTGGGTTAAGTTGAGATTACTGAGGGTTGTGACAAACTGAGAGGTTAACTAAGCTAAACTGATCAACTCATTCTAATCTATGAACTTATACTACGGTTTCCTGAAATAGCCAAACAGAGTAAAAGTGAGCTGGTGTCAGAGCTCTGCAAAATGTACGATAAAGCGAAACTTTACTAACGAACTCATCTTTCTCATACAATCAAATTAAAAACAGAGTAAATCAAATCTGCAGAAAATTCCATCGTAACAGCTTCGCACAAGAAAACAAAACTCCAAAACTAACGCATGACTCCAGCTTAAAACAACAAGAAGACTACTGCTCACATAGATAAACTAACCTACTCATAATCATGCAGCAATCTTATGTCAACGATCAGATCTACGACTACGAAAGCTAAATCAGACATAATCACACCATAAATCAACGTAAACTTGAGCAGATCTACACTACCATACTGTCAATAACCAGATCTAAACATCGTAGCATGTTCCCTTCAAGAGTTCTTCGCAATCAAGTAGAATTCGTAAGTTAACGACTCAGATCCAACAGATTTAACAATTACAGGAAACATAGTTGACAGACTCGTCGTAAAACGGAAATCAAAGATGGATCAAAAAATTCATGCATGGGACAAAACAATATAAGGTAAGCCGAAAAGATTCATCGGATTTACTCTGCAAAAACACTAGACTCAATATCAACAAGAAATATAAAACCAAGAATAACAAACTTAAAAACAACAGATTGTATCTTCGTTCCTTCTCGGAACGGAATTACAACACCAAAATGAAAGTGTGAAACCAACACCCTGTTAGAGTTTATATACTAGAAATCACCTTTAATGGATGTTTATTGCATGTTTAAATGTATAAGTAACTTAACAAAGTCTAAGTCTTTGTTTTAGTAGACCGGTTGTGGGCGTCGTCTACTTTAAGGTAACACGGTCAGTTCTGAACAAAGAAAAATAAGAATTTCACAACCCAGATAGGCCTAGACTACCTATCGTGAAAGGTTGCAATGTCAGTCCGCATATTTCTAAGCCTGGCTGAAATAAGATGGCGTTGGTGTGGTAGAGCACTGAATTGGATCTAATAGCGAGACAAGTCTTTATGCTATCTACTAAAAGACGAGATCTTGATAAATTATTTATTTCTTAATCGATGTACGTTAGCATTGAGCATACGATATTGATTATGCACTACTTTGACTTACCAAATGGTGCGAGTTTTTCGCAACCCAATAATCCTGGTATATTGGGTAGTGGTGATTAATATCTAGCGGTGCTAGGATTGCTATTATATTGAATCGTGCGCGAGGTGAGTCTCGTTTGATAACGTCCTCAAGTGGAGCTCGAAACAAGGCTTTATTATTCGGAACCTAGCTAGTTGGAGTTTGATTACTCTATGAATAATAAATAAGCGTTTCTTGCTAAGTTCATTTTTGGAATTAATAAGATGTTAATTAATTAAGTTCATAGCAGACACTAATTAATTAATGGATGTTTCTATCTTAAGCGCGGGCAATGAATGACAAACAAATGGAAACCCGGATTACTTATAATTTCGGATTTGGATGGGCAGTGCAATATTACTTCTGTAGTGGCTGCTCGTAATATTCCAATATAAGCTTGTATTAAATTGTGGGTTCAATTTAATTAATAAAAAACTAATTGGGGGAGGCCATAGATCCGTGATTTGGCCCAATATGTGACTTAATATAAATAGGAAACAGAAAATACACTTAATTTTCTCCAAATTTTCCTCCCCCTCTCATTCTCTGTGAGAGACGATTTTTCCTCTCCTCCGTGAGATAGGATTCTGTCTTCTTTATTTAACTCATAGTATTCTGGTGAGATCAACCCACACTGATATCAACATACAGTCCAAAAACCAGTCAGAAGACTCGTGGTTTAGTACTCAAGATCTTCACGTGGAGAAGGCGCTAGCTATCTTCGATTCTTTGCAGAATCTTCAAGGTAAATTGCCTAATCCGTAGAAAGCATGTTTTAGGTTTCAATTATGCTAAAGCATGATTTAATTCAAGTTATGAGCATGATACGTGAGATAATTGCGCGAATAGAATTTGTCTAAATAATCTGCTAAATAGATCAGAATTATTATGTAATCAATTTGATGTATGCTTCCGTTGCCAACCCCTTCAATTGGTATCAGAGCCAGTCTTTGGCTCTGATTATTTGGATTTAAATTTCGCGAAATTCATGTATGCATGTGTTATTTGATCGCGAAGCATGTTCTTGGTGTTGTTGTTATTTTTTTTATGCATGTTGAACTCAAGAACAATCGAATCAAATAACTTGAATTATTCGAGCACACGAGACGTGCGATCCGTCGGCGCTTGCGCCGAGACGGATCGCACTATATGCACCCGATGAAAGGATGTCAAGACAGTGGGGTGCAGAGCGGCGATCACGGGGTGACGCGCAGACGAGCAAGGGCTCGTGCGCGCCGCCGACCGAAACCGCGAGCCAATGCGAATCCAGAACTGGAGCGACGAGGGAGCGGCTATGCCGGCGGCAGTTTCGACCGAGAACCTGCCAGACATCGCGAGCCGAACCCCAGACCCTAGCGGAAGGTCCAGCCAGGCCAAGAGCATCGCGCCTGTGTGCGCGTCGCTGGCCCAGGCAGTGGGAGCCGCTGGGGCCAACTGGCCGATACGGTGCGAGACGGCCAGGGACGATCTGGCCGAGAGCTGCAACGCCTTGCGCGTCGCGCTGGCAGAGAGACCGAGCCTCCTTGACGAGCCCAGCGGCCGAGAGCAGCAGCGCCATGTGCGCGTGCTGCTGGATTAGACGCGCCGCTCGTCGGGTACCGACGACGTGTTCGTCGGATCTTTGTCGTTCATCGTTCGTGCAAATCTCGTACGATGAGATATCGATGATGTAATATTTTTATGATTATTTAATTCATTGAATTAATAGAAATCATTAAAATATTATTATTTAATGGAAATAAAATATTTTGGGAAGATTTCCCTATATTTTAGGAATATTTTGATTATTGACTATATCTATGGAAATAAATATATTTTATTTTATTTTTAGATGATATGGACAAGAATAATTTAATAGTTTCCTAATTATTATATATCTAGAATCCTAACAATGATAGATATGCAGGAATTCATTAAATAATATAATTATTCTCTTCCTAATCTTGAACGAGGAATTACTTTGAGTTTAATTATTAATGTCAGTCCAAGATATAAATAATTCAATTTATTTTAGATAGATCTTATAGAAGACATGAATAAGAATTGAACTTTAGTAAATTAATAAAACTTCCTTAAAAATAAGATAATAAAAGATTATAAAAGTTTTAATTATCCAGTCAATTAAATACCAACAGAATTTAATTAAGTCTTTTCTGCCTTAAGGCTAAGGATAATGAATGAAAAATAATAACTAAAATATCTAAGCGATAATTACGAAACCACGTTTTGTATATGGTCTCCATCGATTGGTCCACAACTTATGAAGCCATTTTCTGAATATTATCGCCTTCCATGCCGTGGGGACAATAATCCTAAGAAATAGCAAGTTTATATAGGTGGACTTCTCAATTATAAATAGTATGGACTAGAAAGTAGTTTCCAATAATATCACCACCCATGCTGTGGGGACAATAATCCTAAGAAATTACAAGTTTCAGAAGTCCTAACAAAATTTATGAGATAGCTTGATTTTGTTATAAACACATGAGCATTGTTATGGGAGTGTGTTGTAGAAACGAGATTCTGTAATGCTAAATCTGACGGTCGTGCTTAGGAAACATTTGGCTGTCATGCCGTGTTGCGGTCTCTGGACTATTCGTCAGTGTTGTGGCCAGTAAAAATGCTAAAATTTTAATGCCTATTGACCTTTGCTTAAGGATACAAAATTTTAATTTTACAGTTGTAAGATTTTGAAAAGTTCTATGGTTAATATCTTCAATTTCATTACATAAGTTTATGACAGATAGTAAATCTTTTGTTTTGCAGTGCAACCTAAATCGTTAAAATGTCATTCAATCATCTTTCTGTAATTCTTAAAGAAAACAAACTGAGGGCCAAAATTATATAGAATGAAAACTAAATTTGGACATCGTTCTCACAGCCGATGAGTACAAGTTTGTGCTCACTGCTCCACGATCTCCTGTGCCAGCGACTAATGCCACGTAGACAATACGAGATGCGCATAAACGGTGGCATAAGGCGAATGAGATGGCTAAGTGTTATATGTTGGCCTCCATGTCAACATGCTTAGACATCAGCATGCCACCATGGCGACTGCCGCCGAGATTATGCAAAATCTCACAAATCGTTTTGGTACTCAGAATCAAACGACTAAGTCTCAAGCCTTTCGAAGTATCATGGCGAAGACTATGAAGGAAGGCACATCTGTGCGGGACCATGTCCTCGAGATGATGAGCCATCTCAATCAAATTGAGGTTTTGGGAGGGACGATCGATCCCGAGTCCCAAGTCACTATAATCCTTCAAAGTCTACCCCCTAGGTTTCAGCAGTTCAAGCTCAACTTCGAGATGAACAAAAGGGACTACACCTTGGCTGAATTGGTGACAGAACTTAAGTCGGCAGAGGATTTCATGATCCAAGCTAAGGCGGTGATGGTTAGTTCGACACATCATTCCTCTGGCCCTAGACCTGGCGTAGGAAAGAAGAAAGTGCAGAACTAGGTTGCCGCTAAGGATGCTAAGGGAAAGAAGAAAAGGAAGGTAAACAAGAAGCAAACAGGTAAGTGCTTCAAGTGTGGACAGAAGGGGCATTGGAAGTCAGATTGTCCTAGAAACGGCAAGACTACAAGTATGCACCAAGCTCTAGTGGTCGAGTCATGTTCGGCTTCGACGTCTACTCATACTTGTGTTATTGACACAAGAGCTACTAATCATATTTGTTTTGATCCTGACTTAATGCAGGTGACAAGGAGGCTATATGATCATGAGATCGAGGTCCAGCTGGACGATGCTACAAAAGTGGCAGTCGTTGCAGTGGGAGACGTTTATTTGCATTTTAGTAGTGATAGATTTTTTATTTTGAAGAATGTTTTGTTGATACCTTCTTTTAGAAGAAATTTAATTTCAGTTTCTAAATTAGTTTTTTATGGATATTTGAATTCTTTTAATGACAATTGCGTTATTAAGAAAGATGGTTCTTATATCTGTCGTGGTATCATGAAAAACAATCTGTACATAATCACATCTACACAATTTAATGATCGCAAATCAGAACTCAATACAACATCGAAAATTTCAAGGAAAAGGAAAGGACCTTCAAGTTTAATAAACGAAACGTACTTATGGCACCTTAGACTTGGTCATGCCAATGAAAAAAGGATCAATTCTCTTGTGGACCAAGACCTTATTAAAGGTCTAGAGAATGAGCCGTTTTCAACGTGCGAATCCTGCTTAGAAGAAAAGATGACTAAGAGACCTTTTAGGGTCAAAGGTAATAGAGCCAAGGAAGTACTAGAGCTCGTTCATACTGACGTCTGTGGACCAATGTCAACCGAGGCAAGGGGTGGCTATCGGTATTTATCACTTTTATTGATGATTATTCGAAAGTCGGACACATTTATTTGATGTGTTTCAAGTCTGAATCTTTTGACAAGTTCAAAGAATTCAAGGCTTATGCGGAGACACATCATGGAAAATGTATCAAGAGTCTGCGATCCGATCGCGAAGGCGAATACCTAAGTGCCAAGTTTTTGGACTACTTGTGAGTAGAGGGAATTGAATCCCAATTGACTGCACCGGGCACACCCCAGCATAATGGCGTAGCTGAAAGCAGGAATAGGACCTTGTTGAACATGGTCCGATCGATGATGAGTTATGCACGACTACCTTTTCGTTTTGGGGACATGCCTTGCTTTCTGCAAGTCATATTTTAGACAATTTACCATCAAAATCCGTTCCTACTACTCCATATGAGTTGTGGATTGGGCGCAAGCCCAATCTAGAACATCTCAAGATATGGGGTTGTCCGGTTCATGTATTGGAAAAGGATCCAACTAAGCTGGAATCAAGGACGGAGGTATGTTTGTTTATAGGATACCCTAAAGGATCGAAAGCTTATGAATTCTATAGTCTCCGAGATAAGAAAGTCATCGTGAGCACTCACACGACATTCTTAGAGGAAGACTTTATAATGAATCATAAACCCAGCAGTGAAATGGCTCTTGACGAGCTAACTTCTGTCACAAGTTCCATTAACCAAGAACCAGTACCAAGTGTATAAACAATTCCCGTAACATCAACTTCTACTCCAATTGTTGTAGTGCCGCATCGCAGTGGGAGGGTCTTATATGAGCCCGATAGATACATTGGTTGGGGGAATCTACGGATCACTCCTCAGACAACAATGTATTCGATTCCTGGAACTTTGCAGAGGCGCAGGCTGATGTCGATCATTGCGAATGGGTGAAAGCAATGGATTCGAAACTACAATCAATGATAGACAAAGACGTCTACGTTTTGTCCTTTCTACCCGAAGGTTGTACTGCCATTGGGAGCAAGTGAATATACAAACGTAAGCGTGGACCCGATGGATGAGTTAAAGTCTTTAAGGTAAGACTAGTGGCTAAGGGGTATACCCAAAAGGAAGGTGTCGATTACGACGAGACCTTCTCCCCGGTGGCGATGCTCAAATCGATCCGAATACTTCTGTCTATAGCAGCTTACATGGATTGCGATGTATGGCAGATGGACGTTAAGACTGCATTCTTGAACGATAGTCTTGAGGAGACCATCTACCTGAAACAACCCGAAGGATACGCTGTGAAGGGAAAGGAACACATGGTTTGGAAGCTTAAGAAGGCCATTTATGGCCTCAAGCAAACATCTAGATCATGAAACCAGTGTTTCGATCAGACTGTTCATAAGTTTGGATTCGAAAAGTGCCCGAATGAAAGCTGTGTATATAAGAAGGTTGAAAAGGGAAATGTTGTGCTCTTAGTTTTATATGTAGATGACATTCTTCTAATTGGAAACAATAAAAAGATGTTGTCATCAGTACGAACTTGGTTGTCAAACCAGTTCGAGATGAAGGATATGGGAGACGCGGGACACATTCTCGGCATCAAGGTTCTTCGGAATCGTGAGAAGAGAACGTTGTGATTATCCCAAGAACCTTACATCGACATTGTACTTAGTCGCTTTAGCATGCAAGATGCCCAGAAATGTTTTTACCTTTTAGACATGACATCCATCTATCTCAAGAGATGTGTCCTAAGGCGTCGTTTGGGATAGAAGAGATGAGAAGGATACCATATGCTTCGGCAGTTGGTAGTCTCATGTATGTTATGCTTTGTACAAGGCCTGATATTTACTTTGCTGTTGGCATGGTAGCAAGATGTCAGTCAAATCCGGGCCAAGGACATTGGACTGCCGTAAAGAACATACTCAATTACCTTAAACGGACTAATGACTATGCTCTAGTTTACAATGCAGCCGAGCTCTGTCTTTTGGGATATACTGACTCAGATTTTCAAGCTGATCAGGACTCGAGAAAATCTACTTCTGGATATGTGTTCACCTTAGGAGGTGGAGCCATAATTTGGAAGAGTGTGAAGCAGAAATGCATCGCAAACTCTACCATGGAAGCCGAATATGTGGCCGCTTCGGAGACTGCAAAGGAGACAGTATGGCTTAAGAACTTCCTTAAGGACTTAGGTCCTAAAATACATAAAAATACATTGAACCGAACAAGATTATAAATATAATTTTTTAATAAATATTTCTAAACAAAAATACATGAAAGTATTAATTGCACAATCTTATGCTATGCGAGATAGTTGGCTTCTTCAAGTATCCATTTTTTGAAAATGACTCAAAATCATTTTTGTTGGGAATAGTTGCAAACACCTCCTTCTCGCTATATACCATCAAACTGTCATCCAACCAGTCATCTCCCATCCTATTTCTCAGGTCCGACATCAGAAATTTCATTGCAGAAAACACTCTTTACACAGATGTTGCCGCTACTGGTAAAAGTAAAACCAATTTTATCAATCGATAAACCAATTGGAAAATCTTATCATTCATCGTTTCAACCATCTTCTTTGAAAGAGTTCCCAAATCTTCAACATCTGAAAAACGTGTTTCTCGCCTTGCATCTGAACAAGTTAAGCTCTATGGATGAAAAGTCTTTCGGATAAAGGATGGCAGATGAACAAGTTTATCGACATTGAAATTGGAGAAATGATATCTTGGATCAATACATGCCATACATTCGAGTAAGTCCGTGCTGAACTCAGAAAAACGATTCCTCATTTCTTGACTAATTAAATCAACAACCTGATTGTAAAAAAAAATATGTTAGGAGTTAATATCAAAGTTTAAATAAATAAGAATATTAGTAATAAAAAATACCTAACAAAAAATTTCAACACGGTAATAATGATAGTTTGTTATACTTTTTTCATCATTCTTCATGCAAATACGTCTTGGAACAATTTAATCCATGTTAGGAACATCAATTTCATTTTCCCGGCAAAATGCTTCCACTCCTTGCAATAAATCATCACATCCAGATTCTCGAATGCAAGTCCTCTTTCACAGTCACTATCAAATTTATTGCATTCAAAATATTTTGATCTCTATATTGCAGCGCACAAGATAGTGTACCAATCATACCTAATAAACGTTTCATCAACATCATGAGTAAAACAAAATCAAAATTTTCCATCTTTGAAGCAACCCTTTAAATGTGCCACTTATTTCTGGATCAACCTCATCTTCAAATACTATTTCAAGTACTTTGACTATCGAGGGCCACATAGATGCAAGACGAATTAGAATAATATAATGAGATCCCCATTGAGTGTAACCCGGTCTATGCAAAGAAGTTTCTTGATTCAGACCTTTACCTGAACTGATTTTCCATTTCTCAATCCTTTCAACCGTTCTATCATATTCATTTTGTCGAAGTTTATTTGCTCATTTGCAATAAGATCCGCATATTGTAACAATGAGGCTAAGATAGCTGAAAAAAATAAAAAAACATGTCGATTCGCCTTACATACTTCCACACATACTTCCACTCACAAGTTCTTAGAGGTATGTTTATCGCTCATGCTGAAAGTATATAAGGTAAATAATATATGCTCTCAGATCATGCAAGATGCAAAGTTTACCATAGGTTTGCTCAAAGTCTAACCCCTCCTCTACTTTTATGATTAAAAAAAATCCGAAAGGTCTTTATTTAGGCTATAATATAGGCTCTTTGATAGGTGAAGATATAGGGCTAAAAAGTGACTAAATCCAAACATAGCAAAAGTGATCAATTTCTACTACATTAAACTTAGGTGAAGATATACGAATTTCAGTAAATTCTAGACTTTGTCCAGATTTCTTCTCACTTCCCAAATTCCTCTAATTTATCTTCCATTCTTTCTCCTTTTTTTTCTTTTCTTCCTCAATTTTTTGTTTTCATCATTCTTTTTTGTTTGTTATACACATCCTTTCCCTTTTTTGCAACAAAACATCTAATTCAATTATTCAAACCACAGGTGTCTATGCAACATTCACATTTAAACACACTATTCTTTTAACCTTATCTCTCCAACTCCTTTCACAAGATATAAACTAACTTTCCCCCAGAGTGTATGAATATTCCCCCTTTATTTTTTACTATAATTTTTCAACAAACACGTCAAAATACCAGCATGCATAATATATGCAATTTAAGAACATAATTTGCATGATTGAAATTTAAAATAAACTAAATCTAGTTCTTAAAAATATGCAAAATCCGTGTTTGCCCCCCAAACTTAATTTTTTGTTTGTCCTCAAACAAAACAAGAGAAAAACTAATAAAGAAACATGGATGTTAAGAACTATACTTCATAGTTGCCTCAAAAATTACAAAATTTGAGGCGGACGCCTTCACCGTGATGGCGTTGGCTATGGAGGCAACGGTGGTGGCTACGGAGGTGGTGTGGTGGTGGTTATGGAGGAGATGAAAGAAGAAGATGAAGTGTGTGGTTCAACTGAAATTTTTATTTATAAAATATTAAATATATTAATTAGAAATACTAATCTAGTCAAATGCCATTTAATTAGCCTTGACTGTTAAAAATAAACAGTTCTGTAAAAAATGGACTAAATCTGATCTGTTTTTATTTATTCAGGACTTAATAATTCGAAAGATAATGTCATGGACCAAAATTGTCATATGTTTAGGACCACTTTTGGCCCTTACTCTTTAAAATATTAAGATATGTAATTTTTTATTTTTAGGAATTTGTAATGTAATTTTTAGTTTTTTTAATGAAGTTATATTATTGAAATGTTTTTTATTAATTGTATAAATGAAATAGTGATACCAGACTACCAGTGAATAGTCAAGAGAATGGATGGTTAAGAGTTTAATGGATGCGTTATTGTCTCTTAACTAAGGAATAAGGTAAAATGTGATGTAAATTCCATGAATAGTTAAGAAATGAGATGAATAAGAGATATAGTTGTTGATGCTCCTATTAGGGGTGCAGATCTAGTTACTAAGAGCCTCTCCAAGGGGAGAGGTAAACTAATATAACTATCATATTTACCTTTTTTCATGAAAAATCATTCCCCAAGGGGAGAGGTATTTGAGATGGTGTTATACATTTTCCCATTTTGAAGAAGTATCTTTACCTCCCTATCAATGGAAAGGTAAAATCTTATAACCATCATATTTATCTTCTTTTCATGAAAAACCCTTCTCCAAGAGGAAATGTATTTGAGAAGGTATTACACTTTATGTTTTTTAATGCATTTTGTACTATTATTTTATTTTTTAAAAATAATTTACCTTTCTATATACCTTTTCCCTTTGGAATGTGTTACTATTTAACATGGTATATTTCACTTTTTAAGTAAGTAAATACATAATATACCTTTTCTATATACCTTCTCCCCTTGGAGATGCTCTAAAAAGGCAAAATGCCCTAAAAATAAAAAACTTTTGGCAAATTCTGGTATTTCCCACAAACTAAAAAAATGGCATATAATGTCACAAACTTTACAATCGGTCGCCGTTTTCCCATATCGGGTTTTCCGGCTATTAAGCCAGTTGATGTGTCATTTTAAGCTTTTGTGGCTGCTAGTGTGTGTTGAGTGGATGACGTGGATGACAAATGTTAAGCTAACATGTCTTATCATCCTCCACTCCTCCTCCCCCCCTACTCTCTTCCTCCTCTTCCTCACCACCGCCACCGCCCAAGACTTCGATACCGGCCCCGACTCTACCATCACCAAAATCAGTTGACCTACTCTCTCTTTCTCTCTCTCTACAAACCCAAAGCTCCCAAATCTCCACTGCCGCCGAAAGCAATGGGGAAATGCAGAGATGGTGGGAGCCTGGGAGGGCTCCATTGGGCTTCTTGGATGAAACAGAGTATGAAAGACTAACGACAGCTGCTGCGGCGGGGGAGCCGGTGGAGGAGGCGGCGACAACGTTTGAATTTGGAAACTCAGCGGTAGAGGAGCTTCGTGGAAGAGAGAATCCATATTCTCAACGCTCTTTTGCCTCTGCTTCTTTTTCTTCTTGTTGTAGAGAGAATCCAAGAATGCTACTTTTTTGTGCTATCAGCGGAGGTGGTGGCGATAGCGGCGGCGTTGCGATGGGATTTCTCTGTTCCACATCTTTATAAATCTGCCTTCTACTCAACCTTTCCTTTTTCCATGCCGCTCTTTCTTTACTTCGTTTCTCACTTTCTTCGAATTCCGGCGGCTGAGATTCGCCAGCGGCTGAGATTCGCCAGCGGCAGAGGCACCGAGAGGTGATTCATCAAACCCAAATCTTTGTAAAATCTCATGCTCGATCTCCCCTCCCTCGAGGCTGCACCCTCGCTCACCACCCTCTTCACAACCTCCTCTTCTGGCAGCGCCGCCACCGATTCAACTGGAAAATTTTTACCACCTGCAGTGGGACTCTATACATAAAACGACGCCGTTTTAGTTGTAGAAAATGATATCGTTTTATGAATTTCCGACGACCTCCATGTCAGCATTCAGGCTTGCTACGTATGCTAATTTTCAACCGGAAAACTGCAGGGTCAGGTCAAATGGGAAATACTAGCAACCCGGTAAAGTTCGGGACATTATACACCAATTTTTTAGTTTGTGAGAAAACCGAAATTTGACAAAAGTTTATGACTTTTAAGGCAGTTTACCCTTACTACAAATAGACTAAAGTAAGTAACTGCATTTTTTGTTGCGGATGTTCCAAAATTGTAAAACGTTTTTATTTGCTGACCAGATAGAATATGTAATTCAAAATTTAACTTTTTTAGTTGTTACGAATCAATAATCTAATTGAAAATCTAAATTTTGAAAAAGAAAATAATTTCATGTAAAAGTTCAAACCAAATTTGGGTCGATTTCGTTAGCTTGCTGGAATAATAGATGTTTTGATCAACACTGATTTCGAATAACCATTGGTCACCCGACACGTGGCGCCTACTTTATTGGTGACGCTGTCTGATTTGATTCCGCCGTGGGCAGTAATAATCCACCACCACGCTTTACCGGACGCGTGTTACCCACTCCAACAAATATCTTGCTCGTGAGTCCCACGCGCCAGATTGTTCACGCTTTTATCACATTGGTTAAAACCATGAACCCTAAAATTCATCTCTCCCACCATCTGCCACTGCACATGCTATATGATCATAAAAGCTTTGTTACAAAGAGTCTTCCTTCCACAAGAATAAATCCTCCTTCCTCTCTCTCTACATCTCTCTCTCACACTAAAAATCACACACACACGGAGTTATTTTTACTCATGTTCAAGCGTTCCTATAAATAGAACAGTTTTTTTTAAGTTTTTCTTTTTAGGGTTTGAAGATTGTTACCCTTTTGGTTAAAGAAATTTCTTGGGTGAAGAAAGAGGAAAGTGAAGGTTTAATAGTTACATAATAAATTAGATGTATAAATAGGGATCATGGGTAGGGGAAGAGTGGAGCTTAAGAGGATAGAAAACAAGATAAATAGACAGGTTACATTTGCAAAGAGGAGAAATGGTTTGCTCAAGAAAGCTTATGAACTCTCTGTTCTCTGCGATTCCGAGGTTGCTCTCATCATCTTCTCCAACCGTGGCAAGCTTTATGAATTCTGCAGCACCTCCAAGTAAATTCATTATATCTCCTCCCATTTTTTTTACTTGTTTCTTAAAATTAAGACAAATTTATGTTTCAATTAATTACTTATTTGTTAAAGCTTTTGTGATTTGAATTTTGTCAAAGTGTTTCAATTGCGTTTCAGATTTTATTGCATTCGATTTGATTCGATTCTCTTCTAACCTTGATGTAATTGGGTGAAACGTGACAGATAAATACAGTGATTTTCTGTTATCCGTGAAATTAAGGAATTATTTTCCAGTCTGACAACTTTTAGTGGTTTCAAGCTTGATTCTCTTTATTGAAGTTGTACAAGATTTTTCAGGAATATCAAACAATTTATTTATGGGTTTTTAAGGTGATCTAGCCATTCAATTTATAAAGACAATGCGTTGAGTTTGAGTTGTTGGTTTTCATCAGGTTAGAAAGATCATCTTTTGACAGGGTCGCATAGTTAATTTACATTGCAATTAAACTAGACTTTTATTTTGTTTAGCTAAAGAATTATTTTCTTGGCTGTTGAGGTGAAAGAAATCATTTTCTCTATTTGTTTTTTTTCCAGTAAATTCTTTCTAATTTCTAAATTCTAGCTAACTGATTTTATTTGATGAGTAAATCTTTCAGAGTCTAAGGCTGAGAGCTTTATGATGAACATGTTATGTTAATTAGAAGATCTACCACAAATTTAATGTTTATGATGAGTGAAACTAATTAATGGTTTTGACCTGCCATTTACATTTTCATCGCTACATTATACATTCAGTTAGTCCTATTTTAGATTGCATTACTTTGAAAATTCAGAAATAATTGAGAAGTTAATTAGATTCCATTATACACTCTTACCTTGAAATATACATATAGCTAATTGCACTTTTATGCCTTTTTGCCAGCATGCTCAAGACACTTGAAAGGTACCAAAAATGCAGTTATGGTTCTTTAGAAGTCAACCATCCAAGCAAAGATATTGAGGTACTATGCTTTCTTTCAAAACATCGAGAATGCAACATAAGACAATAATAAGATCTTGCCTCGGGCGGGTTACATATCGGGCATTTACCCTTTGGTTTCTATTCTAATTTTAGAAAGGCGGTTTATACTTTATCGCCTTATTTCATATGGTGTTAAAACTAGGCGAGGTTCACCCTTCCTTATCAGGAAAAGGAAAGGAATTAGAATCCTAAAATAGATGTAGCAAATTTTCTCTTATGTCAATTCCATAGAATGTGTAGAATAAATATATTGATATGGAAATGGAATTAATATACACATATAGGAAGAGAATATTGCAGATTGATATATAAAAACTTAATCATCTTGTGTGCTTGTATGGAATATTCAATGATCTATCAAATTGATGTTTGGAACTGTTGTTTTGTAGCAAAGCAGCTACAAGGAGTATCTAAAGCTTAAATCCAAATATGAATCCCTGCAACGATATCAAAGGTAATAAATTTTTCATTCAATTTTTATCTCAAGTATGTGTCTAATGCAATAACATTTGAAACTCTAGTAATTAATTACATAATGCAGGCAACTTCTTGGTGATGATCTTGGGCCTCTTAACATCAATGATCTTGAGCACATTGAACATCAATTGGAGACATCACTGAAACACATTAGATCTACTAGAGTATGCTGAAACAAAATAGTTTTTTCATTAATTTTTATTTGAGTAAAATGTGAGATGAGTTTCGCCACTTACGTGCAGACACAGGTTATGCTTGATCAGCTTTCTGATCTTCAATCAAAGGTATATTTGATTTCTATTTTTTTTCTCTATACTATGATCATATAATATTTAATTTTAATAATTAATAATTATGAGTCCAGGAGAAGTTGATGCTTGACGCTAACAAAGCTTTGGAGAGAAAGGTTAGTATGCACAAAAATGTGTAGATTGCAGAAATATTTTATTTATTTATAGACAATCATCAATTAGAATTACAATTATCTAGTTTGCGAATTTTGATGGTCAGTTGGAAGAGATATATGCTGCAAATCACCTTCAGCAATCGTGGGCAGTAGGAGGTGGGGATCACAGTAACAACTATGCTCCTCACCACGCTCAATCCCAGGCCTTCTTTCAGCCTCTTGATTGCAACTCTACTCTCCAAATCGGGTTAGATTTAAAAAAAAAATATATTGATCTGTTTATTTTGTGATTTAAAAGGGTTAGCTTTTATTATATGTGCATGCATGGATATGGACAATGGAATAAATCTGGCAGTTGGCTGTTAATTATTACCAAAATCCTTAACCATTTTGTAGAATTCATCTATGGAAAATGGTTAAAATACTACTCCATTTGTTTCATAAAAATATATGCACTTTCTATTTTTGTCAATCCATAAAAATATGAGCATTTCCATTTATGGAAAGTTGTCTTCAACTCATTACTTATATATCAATTTATTTACAATTTATACCACTATTGTCCACCATTATAACTCATTAAACACTAATAATAATAATGTATGTCTCACTATCCACTAACACTATTTTAATTACCATTTTTCTCTTCTCTCTTGCTTTACCAATCGTGCCATTTCAAATGCACATAAAAACTATGGAGGGAGTACTATTTTTAATGTTTATATTTTTGGTTTGGGAAAATAGGTATAGTGAACCAGTGAGTTCGAGCCAGATGACAGCAGCAACGGATGTTCAAAACGTCAACGGAATAGTCCCTGGGTGGATGCTCTGACTCTGATTTGCAATATAACTTTGCAAGCCTACTACAAGAAGCATATAATATGATTTATATTTCTTGTATTTTCTAAATACATTCATAAATAATGTATGAGATCAAAACTTATCAAAAATGTATGCACAAAACTTATTAAAAACTGATGTATGGCCAAACCAGGGACTCTGTTTTGCCTTAACTATTCATACTCTCAATCAAATTTGTATGTATACTATAATATGTAGATTTTCTCTATTTTGTTGTCTTTTCCCCGCGTTAGAGCATCTAAAATGGTTCGTTCTATCTCCCATCCTATCTCATTTTTTCTTGTCATGTCAGTATTTTATCGCACAACTTATCTTCATGCAATGAGAAGTCTATCTCACAACCTATCTCATTTCCACGTTAGTGCTATTTTTTTTACACTTTAATATTTAATATGTTTTTTTTTCTTCCTCAAACACCATCATGGTGGGGGTTAAGGCAGACCCTCAACCTGTCTATATCAAAAATCACGAAAGAAACATACATCAACCAAGTCCAAAAGTGACTCGGTCCACACAGGAGATACAGATCACAAGAGCTAACAAAGCTACAATGGTATCCCCACAGACCGGGTACTAACCATCTAACAAACGAGAAAACTAACATAATAAGCAAATAAATACAATGATGATGACCAAGGGTTGGCCAACTCCAAAGGAAAAAATAAAAACCATAAATCAAAACCACGAGCCAAGTGTAGTAGTCATCCATCTCGATATGTGAATCTGAAGTTCGGATAGCCCAACTGGTCCATCCTCACGAGCGACTTCAAATACCAAGGCGCTGAATCCGCATCAAAGAAAGTGATGGCAGGGGTCTGTACCTCCTACCTGCCAGAAAATCGGCTGGTCGGTTGCCCTCTCTAAAGATGTCAGAGAATATAACCTGCAACTGTGAGAGCAAAGTGCGAATGCGAGCCATGTGATGTCTCACATCCGCTGCTCCTCCGCATCCTGAAGTGAACACCGCGACCACTGCTGCTGCATCCATCTCGACCCAAACCTGCGAAGAGAACTGCATAGCCAATGTCAACCCGTGAAGAAGAGCTAAGAGCTCTGCCTCGAAGGCCGACCCAGCTACGAGTGGCGTGCAAAAGTCCCCCAGGAGAGAACCGTCTAAACCACGAACCACTCCCCCACCGCCAGCTTGTCCCGTCGAGGTGAAAAAGGCCCCATTGGTGTTCAGCTTCACCCAAGGATCGTCAGGTGGATGCCAAAGCACACTCAGGGACCTTAGAACTCGCCGGCGAGGAGGAACCGAAGGCATGAAGTCGACAGTCGGAGTGAAACCGCGCCAATGAAGGGGTAGGAGCACACCTGCCGCCACCAAGATCCGCAGATGCCGAATAACCTGCCAAATAACATGGGAAGAACGAAAAGAAATGCCGAGGTACTTGCAGCTATTCCTCTCCGTCCAAATGAACCAATATACAAGGCAAGGGATAATGAAACTGATGTGCAAGGTGGGAGCCCTGTGGGAGGACCTCCACCAAAATCCTAGTCTAAGTGCAATGTCAGTGCACGTGTGAATGTGTGTGCTAATGTATGGGAACCAGCCATCGAAGAAATCCCAAACCGATCTCGCCAGAGGACTCGACACAAACAAATGCTGGAAAGACTCGACTGAAAAAGAAGAGACACAACACAGACACTTGGATGCGAGAGAGATACCACGGGTCTGAACATAACACTCAACGGGGACCCTCTGGAGGAGGAGGCGCCAGATGAATACAGAGATAGTCGGGGTCAGCCCAGCATTCCAAACCATGCGAAGTCCGAAATGTCTAGGGGACCGTGTCCGGATGAGCTCCCAAGCTAAGGCCATCGAGAACTCGCCATCGCCAGTCAGGCTCCATCGCATCACATCCCGCCTGCCCACCTCAATCGGAACAGCCCTGATAAGATCCAACACATACAAAGGCACACCATACAAAGCCAAATAAAATTATCATGCAGTTTTTCAAAATGCCAAGTATGATCATGCCAGAATGTAGAGACCTCAGCGGCAGGAAGATCAGTCCCGGGCAGACAATAAGTCCTAAGGAGGCGATCCCCGACCCACACGTCATCCTAGAAACTAATCCGCCCTTCGCCTGGGGACCATCTAATGAAACCATGCACCTCACCCTAATACGAGTAAGGCGACGCCATATAGAACTATCATGCGGGGAATAACGAGAAATAAAAGCACGACCTGCATGGAAACAGTACTTGCGCATAGTGAACTGCGCCCACAAAGAATCCTGTGCGAGAAATCTCCACCAGAGCTTGATGCTGAAAGCTTTGACGAGCTCACGAAAACGACGGATGCCGAGGCCTCCCTCATCCAACGGCAAGCAAATCTTCTTCTTCCAGCTAATCCAGCGAATCTTCCTCTGCTCCCCAACCGTGCCCCAAAAAACCTGGCCAAAATCTGCTCCAAATCCTTCATCCAATCCTCATACGGCTTCAGGACCTGGAAGATGTGAAGAGGGATAGTGACAAGGGTACTCTTGATCAGAGCAAGGCGACCTCCAAGAGAAAGATGTCTATGTGACCAACTGTGAATCTGGTCCACCATCTTCTGACGGATATCTAACAGGTACTCGGCCTTCAGCCTCCCCTTACTTTAATATTTAATATGTTATCATCAAATAAATTAAGTAAAAATACCAAAATAATACAATGTACAAAATCTTCGTTGTATTACAATATTAGAAAAGAATACAACGAGAGCAAACTTAAATAAAATTAAAATACGCATAGGCGGTTACGTGCCCAGACTTCTTCAATCATATCGCTCTGGAGAGTCGAAGATGGGTGTCTTGCTGGTGCATGTCAACATATGCCCGAAGATGGGCGTCTTGATGGGACTCACGAGACACACCTTGGCTTGGTCTAGGAGTGTCTTCATCGGCCACGTTGGTGACTCCTTCACCTTCATTGTCCACTATCATGTTATGCAAGATGATGGTGGCATAGATGATATCAGTGATATCAACTTCATAGAAGAAACACGCCAGGCCTTTGACCAACACCTAACGTGCTTGGAGCAAACCAAAAGCCCAGTCCACATCGTTCAGCACAGCTTTTTGCCGTTGCACCATAAAAGTCCTCTTCGGCTAAGTTGGGCAACTGATCGTCTTCACAAAAATGGGCCACATTAGGTATATGCCATCCATCAAGTAATACCCTATATGATATTGGTTGCAGTTGGCAATGAAATCGATAGCGGGGCCTAATCTCTGACACTGCTCGTTGAAGAGAGGCGGGGAATTAAATACATTGAGGTAGTTGTTCGATCCATCCACACCGAAGTAAGCATACCAAATCCATAGCCGCTGGCGAGCAATAGCTTCGAGAATGATGATGGGGTGCGTGCCATTGTATGCAGTCGTAAACTGGCCTTTCCACGTCGTTGGATAGCTCTTCCACTGCTAATGCATACAGTCTATTATGCCTAGCATCCCCGGAAAGCCGTGCACCCTCCCGTACAAATTGAGTAGGAACTGGCAATCTTATGCGGTTGGCTTCCACGGATAGGTCAAGTCGTGTCAGTGACATGAAGATACTTGTGTATATTATAACTTTCTAAGAATTCAACATGTTGTAATTAACTTTAATAATTTTATACAACTAAATATTTTAAATATTGTTTGATTTGATAAATATTTTAGCTTCAACAGATGATTTTATAGTTTCTTGGTTTGTATATTCAGCTTATTAGACTATAAGGAATTTCTTTAATGAGACAAACATAATTATCAATTCCAATATAATAATTAATAAATTGTAAAATGAAACTAATTACAATAAATTAAAATTGAAGACGAAGACATGAGGGAGACACGAAATACTAGAATAAAAGATCTCTAGTGTGAAATTGAATATTGTTAATTTATTGTTACTTGAAAATATGACACACCTTGTTAGAGAGAGAAATTTATCAATACAGATTGATTTTGATTGACAATCCAACATAGTAAACATTACTCCATTCGACTCATAAAAATTGAAACTCTTTTCATTTCAGTTTTGCATGTTCCATAAAAATATCACACTTCTATTTATAATAACTCATTTTTCTCTAATAAAGTGAATCACATTAATAATACTCTAATTACTTTTCTTTCTGCATCTCTCTTACTTTGACAATTGTGTATTAAAATTCGTGACGTCCAAAAGGTTTTTTTTTTAATACGGGGGAGTACTATTTTTCGTGGTAAAAGGAGCGTGGTCAATCTAAAGACTTTGGAAACAAAATGACTTATAATACAAAATCGGTAAATTATAAGAGAGATAAAAAAGTGATTAGAGTATTCTTAGTTGAGAATGAAATTGACTTTTTAGAAAGAAAAACTTAGAAAAAATTGAAGTACACCAATTTTTGGTACAAAGCAAAACAAAAAAAAATTAAACTATTTGTGAGGAACGAAGGAAGTATCAAGACTAATTAGAAGAAAGGAAGGAGTATAAAACAACTAAATCTTTTGTTTATATTCCCGTTCCTTTATAGTTAAGTCATTTTTCTGTTCCAGGAAGTTTCTTTATAGGTGACTCTTTTCCATATACTTGAAAATGTTGTTCACATTTGATTCGGCATGGGTTTTAAAAATGTGAAGAAAAATGAGTGAAAAAGTTTGTGGAATGTGAGTACTACATTTATATATTATTTGTATAATAGAATAGTGGAAATTGGGCTCCATTTACCAAAAATGAAAAAAAAAGAGTGGATAACATTTCGCGGACGTGCCGAAATGAAAAAAGTAGACAACATTTCACGGACGAAGGGAATATGGGTACAATAATTAACTCACTTTTTCTTTAAAACTTCATTTTCTCTTTTACTTTATTTATTCTACTTGATTCACTTATTTATTTATTCTATCTACTTTTTTCTCCCTCTTATGTTGTCTACTTTATTACACAACAACTTAACACACTAAACATTATTTAAAACTTCGTGTCAAAAATAAGTGCCTCAACTATGAAGGAATTGAGGAGGAAGTAATATATTCTTTCAGTATAATTAATTTATTCAATACTTCATCCGTCTCATCAAAATAAGAACATTTTCCTTTTTCGTCTGCCCATAAAAATATCACTTTTCCATTTATGGAAAGTTTTCCCATACTCATTACCAATATACATCAATTTATTTACAACTTATACCATTAGGGTTCACCATTAAACATTAATGTGGGTCCTACTATCCACTAACATTATTTTAACTACATTTCTGCTCATCTCTATTACTTTATCTATTATACGTCCCAAATATTCTTATTTTTTTTGGGACTAAGAGCATCCACAATGGGGCGGAAGATAGCATGCCCCATGATTCATCCTCCGCGGACGATCAGTCGATTTTTGCATCCTCCGGCTTATCGTCTGCCCCATTGCGGGGGTGACGATAGGTCCGGAGGATAGCACGCGTTTTCATTTTGTTTAAATTTCTTCTGTATATATCACCACTTTTTTTTTACTTTATTTCACACATTTCACTCCACTCTCTTCCCCCATCTCAATCTCTCTCTAAATCGAAGAATGAATCTTGACGATTTCCTAAATTCGAATAGTCCCGACGGATTGTCGATGTTCGGCGGCGGTGGTGCCCGCAAAAGTAAAAGTTTGTCTTTAATTTGTGATGTTTTTATATTTATTTTGCTAATTTATATTTTGCAAACATAAAATTTAAAAAATAAATATAAAATAATAGTTAAAAAATAAGGTGGACTATAGGATACTCCACTGCAAAGGAATGGGGCATGCTGCAGGACACCCGAATGATGTATTAAGTTTATATCGGATAAATGATAAGTTCTCTGATTTGCTTATCGATTTACCAGTAACTAAAACAGTGCTTAACAATTCAACTTGATTAGATTGTCTCCTTATTTAAATCAAGGAAGGAGTAACCACTTGTCATCCGACACGTCTCGCAGTCTAATTTTGGACGGTGACAATCCAATTCCACGCGTTTATGGACGCGTACACTCCACAGCAACAAAAATATCTACTGTGAGTCCCACGCGCTAGACGGTTCATGCTTTTAACACAGTGGGCATCATAATACCAGCCCTAAAATCCATCTCTCCCATCATCTACTTCTGCACATCCTAACATCATTTTGCACAATGAATCCATGAATAAATCCACCTTCCTCTCTCTCTAGATCTCTCTCTCACTAAAACACAGTTATTTTAACTCATATTCAAGCGTTTCTATAAATAGAACAGTCCTTTTTAAGTTTTTCTTTTTAGGGTTTGAAGATTATTACCCTTTTAGTTAAAGAAATTTCTTGGGTGAAGAAAGAGGAAAGTGAAGGTTTAATAGTTACATAATAATTTAGATGTATAAATAGGGATCATGGGTAGGGGAAGAGTGGAGCTTAAGAGGATAGAAAACAAGATAAATAGACAGGTTACATTTGCAAAGAGGAGAAATGGTTTGCTCAAGAAAGCTTATGAACTCTCTGTTCTCTGCGATTCCGAGGTTGCTCTCATCATCTTCTCCAACCGTGGCAAGCTTTATGAATTTTGCAGCACATCAAAGTAAATTATATCCTCTCTCTCACTCCCAATTTTTATGAATTCTTTATGATTCTTAAAATTAAAACAAATTTATGTTTCAATTAGTTAAAGCTTTTGTGATTTGAAATTCTGTCAAAGTGCTTCAATTGCGTCTCAACTTTTACTGATTCGATTCTGGCTTCTAACCTTGGTGTAATTGGGTGAAACGTGACAGATAATATATGGTGATTTTCTGTTATCCGTGAAATTAAGGAATTGTTTTCTAGTCTGACAGCTTTTCTTTCATTTGACTGGATTTATGCTTGATTCTCTTCATTGAATTTGTACAAAAATTTTCAGAAATATGTACGGTGGATATGTTTTTAATCAAGTTTATTTATAGGGTATTTGAGGTGATCTTTGCTTTATTGAATTTGTAAAAGAATTTTTCAGAAAAATAACGGTGGATGTGTGTTTAATCAAGTTTATCTATACGGTATTTGAGGTGATCTTTCCATTCAATTTAATAAAGACATTGTTTGGTGTGATAGATCATCTTTTGACAGGGTCGCATAGTTAATTTACTTTGTATTTGAACAACATTAAAGTAAACTTTTATTTTGTTTAGCTAAACTATTCTTTGTTGGGTGAAGGAAATCAGTTTCTCTATTTGTTTCTTAATTAATCTTGCTGAGTAAAATCTTACTACTAAATTCTTAATTCTAAGTAGTTTAATTTGCTATGTAATTCTTTCAGTCTTTGGCTGAGAGAGCTTTATATGATTAACAACTTCAGTTCATTAGAGATAAGCTACAATTTAAATTTTGTAACTTCGAATTTCTCTTTTGGTTGTTAGAAATATAGTAGCCTTTACACTGGCAACCCTTGCTATTACAAAGAACACAAAACTGGAAGGTAAATGTAACAAATAAATTACAACGAAAGTAAAGAGATGCAAACTATAGTATTCTTCAAGTCGAGTCGAGGTGACCCTCTCTCCGCAAGACGAAATACGCCCCGGCTAGTGCTCACGGATTGGCGTAATGTCCCCAAAGATGAAACGACTTTCCTCCTATCGAGTTGAAGCAACTCAAACTCATAGGCTCCGGCGAACTTGAATTGGAGGCGAGAACCGAGCTAGACAATGCTCCTAGAATGCCCACTAGAATGCTTGAGTGATGAAGAGAGAATGCTTGTTGGTTGTGTGTTCTCTTCTTCCAAATCCTACCTATTTATAGGATATGAAAGCCTACATGAAGAGTCTTGGTTTTAAGACACCTCATAATGCATTTGGAGGAGAAAGGCCAAAGGCCTAGCCTTTTGGCATTTCACACGTTTTTCTTACAATCCCCCACATTGGTTAGAGCGCTGCAAGCTCAAACCAACACCAGACGCAAATGCATGTATGCAGACTCTTTGCTCAGTTCTCGAGAAATAATACTGTATTTGGAGAGGTAACTTGTGGTTTTGAACCTTCCATAGTCAACACTATCGGACATACCGGCGGGCTAGTGGACGCGATGCCTTGAACTATTCCTCCTTAGTGTATGCCTAGTCAATAGCATCAACACAATATAGTCTCAACTCCATCAGTTCTCACGTTTGTGTCCGTTTCAGCCGTGGAACACCTCTTTGGAATTCATAAGTGACTCACACACACGAAGCGGCCTCACTTCTCACTTACATAGGTAATTCTTTCATGAGTATCCTGCCATACTGCATCTCCTTGAGATTTCAAGAATCATTAAAAGTCAAAAGACTTAACCTCTTACCACGTGCAGGTTACAAACACTCAATGCTTTCTAAAGAATGGGCGAAGATTAAAATCTTCTGAGTGTTACAGCTAGATTTGTATAGCTTCGTTTTCCCATTGAACCAATCCCATAGGATCTCCAATCGTATGGTTGGGTTACCACTATATTCATCTTTTAAGATGTGGTTTTCAGTCCCATTCCTTTTAGCAATTTATGCATTTGATCACGGTTTAAACCTTTTGTTAACGGATCTGCTAAGTTATCCACTTACTTTACATAGTCAACTGAGATAATGCCACTTGTGATCAACTGCCTTACGGTATTATGTCTCCGACGAATATGTCGAGACTTACCATTATAAAAGCCACTTTGTGCTCTACCTATAGCTGCTTTGCTATCACAGTGTATCAATACTGAGGGCACTGGCTTCTTCCAACATGGAATATATTCTAGGAAATTTCTGAGCCACTCGGCTTCTTCCCCTACTTTATCCAATGCGATAAAGTCAGATTCCATGGTGGAACGAGCAATACACGTCTGTTTTGTTGATTTCCACGAGACAGCACAACCCCCCACAGTGAACACATACCCACTTGTCGAAAATGAGTCTTTTGAATCAGAGATCCAATTTGCGTCACAGTACCCTTCAAGTACTTGGGGATATCTTGTGTAATGCAACCCAAAGTTAATAGTATACTTCAAGTATCTCAAAACTATACACAGAGCTTTCCAATGTTCCTTGCTTGGCTTGCTCGTAAATCGGCTCAACTTATTTATAGGACAAGCAAGATCAGGTCGAGTACAGTTTGTGATAAACATCAAACTTCCTATGATCTTTGCATACTCTTCTTGAGCAACGGAATCACCCATATTCTTGCTTAGATGGACATTGAGCTCTAAAGGAGTCTTCGCTGGCTTACAATCAAACGAGTTGAATTTCTTAAGCATTTTCTCAACGTAATGAGATTGCGTTAAGGCAATTCCCTCATTAGTCCTCAATATTTTGATTCCAAGAATCACATCAGCTAGACCCATATCTTTATATCGAAATTTCTTTTCAACATGTTTTTTGTCTCGTTAATAATGGCCCTATTGCTGCCCATTATCAACATATCATCAACATACAGACACACAATAACAAAACCGTTATCTGTGTTCTTAATGTAAACACACTTATCGCACTCATTGATAGAGAATCCATTTGCCAACATCACGTTGTCAAATTTTAAATGCCATTGTAATGGTGCTTGCTTCAACCCATATAATGACTTTACCAGTTTGCATACTTTACGCTCTTGCCCAGGCACAACAAACCCTTCGGGTTGTTCCATATATATTTCTTCTTCCAGATCACCATTCAGAAACGCAGTTTTCACATCCATTTGGTGAATCTCAAGATTGTGCAAAGCAGCAATCGCAAGAAGCACCCGAATGGAAGTGATTCTCGTAACAGGTGAATAGGTATAAAAAAAGTCATGCCCTTCTTTCTGCTTAAAGTCTTGGACAACTAGGCGAGCTTTGTACTTATCTATAGTACCATCGGGCTTATATTTCCTTTTCAGAATCCACTTGCACCCTAAAGTCTTACAGCCTTTAGGCAAGTCTACTAACACCCAAGTGTTATTTCTCATGATTGATTCAATTTCACTGTTGATAGCTTCTTGCCACCACGCTGCGTCTGGGCCAGACAAAGCTTCCGCCAATGACTTTGGTTCGTCATCCAACATAAAAGTTATGAAGTCAGGACCAAATGTTTTAGCAACTTTAACTCTTTTACCACGTCTTGGTTCAACATCCTCAGGACTTGACCTCGTCCTTTTTGGAGGATTAGAACTAGTGGATTCATCCATCATTCTTTCACTAGAACTATCCTCTTGCCTCTTGTAAGGGTATACATTCTCAAAGAATATAGCATTCCTTGACTCAATCGTTGTTCCTTCAGCCACGCCAGGCAGAGCTGACCTATGGACTAGGAAATGATATGGACTACTATTAAGTGCATGGCCAATAAAGATGCAATCGACTGTTTTAGGGCCTATTGCAACTTGTTTCGGAGGTGGCACTTCTACCTTCGCTAAACACCCCCACACTTTGAGGTATGAATATGAAGGTTTCTTCCCTTTCCACAACTCATAAGGAGTCACATCCCTATTTTTTAGTGGAATTTTATTCAGGATATGATTCGCTGTTAACACAGCCTCCCTCACATGTTCTGGGATAAACCAGAATTAATCAACAGAGCATTCATCATCTCTTTAAGTGTTCGATTTTTTCGTTCAGCAACTCCATTTGACTGGGGAGAATATGGAGCCGTTGTTTGGTGAATTATACCACTTGCATGACATAATTCTGCAAACGGGGCTACATACTCACCACCTCTATCACTTCGAACACACTTAATTCGACAATTAAGTTGATTTTCGGCTTCATTTTTGAAGTCTTTAAACGCTTCAATTGGCTCATCTTTACTTCTTAATAAGTAAAGGTAACAATACCTTGTGCAATCATCTATAAATGTGATGAAGTACTTTTTACCACCTCTAGTTTGCACAAATTTTAAATCACATACGTCTGTATGGATTAACTCTAGAGGTTTTGTACTCCGTTCTACCGAGCGAAACGGTAGCTTGGTCATTTTTGCTTCAACACAGACTTCACATTTTTCTTGTGAGTTAAACTTATCTACTTTTAGTAAATTAAGATTTACTAATCTTTTTATAGCATTTAGATTTACATGTCCTAATCTACAATGCCATAAATCGGAGCACTCAAGCAAGTAAGAAGAAGAAGCATTCTTATTATCATTCACTTGATTCGGTACACGGCCATTGGCCATTACATTGAGTTTGAACAAACCATTGGAAAGAAAACCTTTTCCAAGGAAAGTACCAAACTTAGATAAAACAAACTTGTCAGAATCAAACACTAGCTTAAAGCCATGACTAACAAGCAAACTACTAGAAACAAGATTTTTACGGATGTCTGGGACATGCAGCACATCCCTCAGCTTTAGCTCACGACCAGATGTCATTAAAAGCTTCACTTCACCCATGCCAATGACTTCAGACGAGTCTTGGTTGCCCATGTGGAGCTTCTTCCCTTCGACTTGCTTGTAGGTCGAAAATTGGCTACGATCGGAGCACACATGCACAGTAGCTCCTGTGTCAACAAACCAAGCCTTCGGATTGTCAATGTGGTTCACTTCAGAAACCACAGCAGCCAGATCATCATCGTTGAAGTCTCTCTCGACCATTTGAGCACTCTTCTTGAATTTCATCTTCTTAGGCTTTCGGCAGTCCTTCGCCATGTGGCCCGGCTTATCACAATTGAAGCAATTGCCTTCAAACTTTCGGCCAACAGTTTCCTTCCATTTGCCCTTATCTTTTGCGCTAGGGCGGGGACGTTTGGAGGATTGTCCCTTCTCCATCAGATTTTCCTTGGCGACTTCTGTCCCTCCCGACTTCTGATGGTACCGCCTATTGTCCTCTTCAATACGAAGACGGACTATTAGGTCTTCCGTCGTCATCTCCTTTCTCTTGTGCTTTAGATAGTTCTTGAAATCCATCCAGCACGGAGGAAGCTTCTCGATCATTGCAGAAACAATGAACTTGTCTGGTAAGGCCATCCCTTTAGCGTGGACATCGTGGACTATGATTTGCAACTCTTCAGCTT
Organism: Salvia splendens; assembly: GCF_004379255.2. Classification (NCBI taxonomy): domain Eukaryota; kingdom Viridiplantae; phylum Streptophyta; class Magnoliopsida; order Lamiales; family Lamiaceae; genus Salvia; species Salvia splendens. Next base: position 19,847,347 of record NC_056042.1, on the reverse strand, counting down.
GCGCCACCACTGAACGAGAGTCCACCATCTTGTAGTCCAAAAACTTTGCGACTACATATTTCTTTGTACCAGCGTCCTCGACGCGATACTTCTTGTCAAGAGCCTCCCACAACACTTTGGAGGTCTTAGCCTCGACAAAGATAGAATAGAGACTATCCTCTAAGCCGTTCAAGATATAATTCTTGCACAAGAAATCTCCTTGATGCCAAACATCATAGGCAGCTCGAACATTAAAGTCCGTCTCTTCCTCAGGTACAGTTGGAGCATCCTCCTTGAGGAAGTTGGCAACACCCAACGTAGTTAGGTAGAACAACATCTTTTGTTGCCAACGTTTGAATTCTAAGCCCTTAAATTTTTCAGGCTTCTCAGCTTGAGCCATGACCCTTGAGGTCGAAACAGGTGCCAACATTGAGGTGTTAGCGGCAACAGAAGACGATCCAATGGTGTTGTTTCCGTTCCCTCCAGCTTCGGTCGACATGATTTCAGTAAGAGTATATTATTTCGTCTTGCGATTGTTGGAAATATAGTAGCCTTTACACTGGCAACCCTTGCTATTACAAAGAACACAAAACTGGAAGGTAAATGTAACAAATAAATTACAACGAAAGTAAAGAGATGCAAACTATAGTATTCTTCAAGTCGAGTCGAGGTGACCCTCTCTCCGCAAGACGAAATACGCCCCGGCTAGTGCTCACGGATTGGCGTAATGTCCCCAAAGATGAAACGACTTTCCTCCTATCGAGTTGAAGCACCTCAAACTCGTAGGCTCCGGCGAACTTGAATTGGAGGCGAGAACCGAGCTAGACAATGCTCCTAGAATGCTCACTAGAATGCTTGAGTGATGAAGAGAGAATGCTTGTTGGTTGAGTGTTCTCTTCTTCCAAATCCTACCTATTTATAGGATATGAAAGCCTACATGAAGAGTCTTAGTTTTAAGACACCTCATAATGCATTTGGAGGAGAAAGGCCAAAGGCCTAGCCTTTTGGCATTTCACACGTTTTTCTTACACTGGTTTGGTTGGTATATGAAATTAGAATTTAAATAGGGAGGAGTTAAATTATAATTAAATTCCATATAGTTTATTTGGTAAATGAAGTATTTGGTATGAAATTTGATGTGAAGAACTTCAGCACAAACAAAATACACGCACTGCAATACACAAGGCACACGATACACACACTACATCACCCACTAATTAAACACACACATACACACTACACATGGACTTACTACACATGGACTTACTACACATGACCCATGATACACAAACTGTGCACATAAACATACACAAACTGTGCACACAACACACACTTACTAAATACACACACATACTTCACACATATACACTGCACACACATACATAACACACACAATACACACGGCACACACACGCACCTTTATACGCTCACTCACTGAATACACACATACTAAACACATGCACATCATACATTTAACACACAAATACACACCATACACGACAGACAATACACACACTACATACATGATGTATACACTTCGAAATCTTCTTTGTTTCTCACTTTTCTTTATGTTTTCCTAAAGTTTAGTTTCTATTTTTTTATTTCCTTCCCATTCACCTAATGTTATATAATTTGTCCTTTTAGTATTATTATTATTATTATTATTTATTATTATTATTATTATTATTATTTATTATTATTATTATTATTATTATTATTATTATTATTATTGTTGTTGTTATTATTATTAATTTTGTATGTGTTTTAATTTTTTCTGTTTTACTTAAGTTATGCCCTCTTTGTTTCGTGATGTCGTATTTTGCTATTTCATTAACTTTTTTTTCCCTGTTTTTAGTAATTACATCACACACCATTATAAAACAATATACTCCATAAATTGTGTAGTGTGGGTTTTGTGTTGCGAGTGTTTTGTTTGAATCTGTGTGTGTGCATAGTGTGTGCTGTAGTGTGTGAAGATATCTAATTTTATAACTATTTGAAATTCCAATTATTTAATTTGTATTTGATATTCAAATTGTGGTAATTGAGAGGATTGGAAAATTGTGATTTTAAGTATTTTTGTGATATCAAACACTAGATTTGGAATTAAAGACTTCAATTCTAAGTCCAAGCTCTCAATTTTCCATATACCAAACGGGGCATCGTCAACGTATATACTTCGCTTTAATTCTTTAAAATTGTTTGTTTGAAATTAATTACATGGAAAATCAACAGTATGTATAATCGAAATTCTTTAAAAATTTTTGATTAATAACTTCCCTTGGTCTATTTAACAAAATGTGCATAACGCTTCAAATTATATACCCCATTTGTATGTTACTTGCACTTTTCTATTTCAGCTCAATTATTTCTATTTTAAGTAAGAATTAGGATATTTAGTTAATATATTAGAGTTAATTAAGTGATTGCTTATTAAGTGTTCACTCATTACGCTTAAAATACTAATTTAATTATACTAAAAAATCAAATCCAAATTTACGACCTAAAACAAAAAGTGCGAGTAACATGTGACAGAGGGAATACTATCTTATAATACTATATTAAACTCATAAATTTGCAACATATTCATAGAATATTGAGTAAAGGTCAAAACTGGTCCTTAACATATGCTCATTTTACGATTTTGGTCATATACTTTATCTTTTGAATTTTTGCATCCTGAACATTTCAACTCGGATCACAATTAGTCATACACTAACATTTCCGTCAATTTTTAAACGGTTTTAATCCGATTTTGACCGATTTTAAACGTTTTAACCCGAATGGGATTGTTAAAATCGTCAAAATCGGTCAAAATCGGGTTAAAACCGTTTAAAAATTGACGGAAATGTTAGTGTAGGATCAATTGTGATCCGAATTGAAATGTTCAGGATGCAAAAATTCAAAAGATAAAGTATATGACCAAAATCGTAAAATGGGTATATGTTCAGGGCTAGTTTTGGCCTTTACTCTAGAATATTTCTTGATTATTGGACATGCTAGCGTTATTGCGTCGAAATAATCATACATTCAGTTAGTCCTATCATAGATTAAATTTTCTTTTATACATATACCTAACTGCAGTTATATGTATTTGTGCCAGCATGCTCAAGACACTTGAAAGGTACCAAAAATGCAGTTATGGCTCTTTAGAAGTCAACCATCTAGACAAGGATATTGAGGTACTATGCCTTCTTGCAAAACATCGAGAATGAAGAATCTTGTATGATCTATCTAATTTGTATATGGGACTGTTGTTTTGTAGCAAAGCAGCTATAGGGAGTACCTAAAGCTTAAAGCTAAATATGAGTCCCTACAACGATATCAAAGGTAAACGAATTTTCGTCCACTTTTGATATCAAGTATGTGTACATACTGTAATAGGGATGTGACCAAATCCTAACCATCTTAATGTGCTACTTGCTAACTAAATCAACACGCTATATTAAAAAGATCAATACAGTGACATGAATATGTCAACACAAATTTATGTTGACATTTTGTAAATGTCAAGATAAATTTGTGTTGATGTGCTCATGTTATTGTGTTGATTAGTGCACAGGTAGCACATTAAGCAAAATGTCAAGATAAATTTGTGTTGATATACTCTGTGTTGACATTTTTAATATAATGTGTTGATTAGTTAGCAAGTAGCACATTAAGATAGTTAGCACACTAACGCAATCCGTCTGTAATAACTTATGAAACTAATATTGTTTCAGGCAACTACTTGGCGATGATCTTGGGCCTCTGAACATCAATGATCTTGAGCACATCGAACATCAACTGGAGACATCATTGAAGCACATTAGATCTACAAGAGTAAGCTGAAACAATTTTCTTTGTTAATTTTGATTTGTACACATATAGGAGGATGATCATTCTGATGAATATTTTCTTGTTATGAATATGCAAATAATTATTATGTTAAGATTATATTGTTCTATAAATTTTTTACTATGTTGGAAATAGATAGATTATATATGAAGTCGTTTTCTGTTACTTTCAGTTTTGTAAATGTGTGAAGTTAAATTCTCAGTTTCGTCACTAACTTGTGTGCAGACACAGGTTATGCTTGATCAGCTTTCTGATCTTCAATCGAAGGTATATTTGATATTATTTTTTTTATCTATACTATGATAATATATTTGATTTTAATAGTTAATAATTGTGAGTCCAGGAGAAGTTGATGCTTGATGCTAACAAAGCATTGGAGAGCAAGGTTAGTTAAAGTTTGCACAAACATGTATAGATTGCAGAAATATTTTATTTATTTATAGGCAATCATCAATTATAATTACAATTGTGTAGTTTATGAAATTTGATGGTCAGTTGGAAGAGATATATGCTGCAAATCACCTTCAGCAATCATGGGTAGGAGGAAGTGGGGAGCACAGTAACAACTATGCTCCTCACCACGCTCAATCCCAGGCCTTCTTTCAGCCTCTTGATTGCAACTCTACTCTCCAAATCGGGTTAGCTTTTTTTTTAAATATTAATTTGTTTATTTTGTGATTTGAAATGATTGGCTTTTATTATATGTGCATGAATGGATATGGGACAAAGGAATAAATCTGGCAGTTTTCTTCAAAGGGGTGGGTGATGATCAAAGTATAATTAATCTTATATGCATAACTAAAGAATATGAATATAGTTCACTATAATTTATAGTAAAATATTTACTACATGAAATATTTAATTCACTATAATAGCGTTTTAGTTTACTCTGTGTTTTCACATTCGTGTTGTGAACTAAAACGTCTTTATAGTGAACTAAATAGCTCTTATAGTGAACTAAGTTTATATTCTCTAGTTATATACTCCCTCCGTTAGTAGCGGAGGTGTATCTTTTTGGCATGCGATTTAAGAAAAAATGTGTAAGTGAGTTAAACAAAGAAAGGATAAAGTAGGAAATGAAAAAGGTAAAGAGATGAATAGAGAATAAAGTAAAAGGGAGTAAAGTGAGAAAAAATGTATTGACTTTTATTGTAAAGGGAAATAACTCTACTATTATGGAACGGATGGAGTATTTAAGTAGCGGTTGCTGGCTATATCACTACTCTTCCTTCAAATACTCATACATAGAGAGAATATACATGGATGTTTATTGACTAGCATTCAACAGGTTTAATATGCTTAATTGTTACCAAAATACCATGCACCATAATAGAAATTATTACCAAAATACTCTACTTGTACCTAAAAATAGAAATTCTTTCATTTTTGGTCCATCCTTAAATAAGGTGAGACTCATTTTCCACTAACACTTTTCTTTATATCTCTATCTTCACCAATTTTACATTAAAACCTTTGCTATTTCAAATATTTATATTTTAAGGGAATGGAGGGAGCATCTGTCTTAGTAAATCCATAACCATTTTGTAGAATTCATCTATGGAAAATGGCTAAAATAATAATATTTCAATGTTTATATTTTTGGTTTGGGAAAATAGGTATAGTGAACCAGTGAGTTCGAGGCAGATGACAGCAGCAACGGATGTTCAAAACGTCAACGGGATAGTCCCTGGGTGGATGCTCTGACTCTGAATTGCAACATATCTTTTCTATAAGAAGCATATAAATATGATTCATATTTTATCTATTTTCAAGTACAGTCTTAAATAATGGAGTGACACTCTAATATTTGGTTTAAGGGTCATCAACTTATCAAAAACTGATGTATGGACAAACCAAAGGGACTCTGGTTTGCCTAAACTATTTAGACTCTCAATCAAATTTCTATGTATGTTGTAAATTATAATATCAAGATTTTCACTATTGTGTTTTCTTCTTCTTTTGTATGCTAATGAATCAAGGATACAATTCAACTAGGATGGACATATGTAATGATTATATTATTCTCCATTATGCTTTGTGTTAGTGTTGGTCGATCTGGGTTATTGCTTTCTGAATTTTTAAGTAGTCGAATATAGGGACGGAGGCAGAAAAATATTGTAGCAGGGGCTGAACTATAAGGGAGACCCATGTTAAATATTATTGACGACTATACATAAAGCCTACCACTAATATTTCTTTCTTTTTCAAAGTAGCCCCCGTATATCAAATTGAAGTACATATATGTATATCACTTTCCTTTAATAGAGATAAAATGGAAATTTGCCATTGCTATATAACAAAATTATGAAATGTGATATTTATTAGAGATAAAGTGTAACCCACAAATAGGATACTTTTTTTGCTTTTCATAAATTATTATTTCTCTTAAGGACCCGTTTGATAAGCTAGTAACGTATAGATGTAGATAATTATATGGTCATTTTCAAGTGTTTGATATCATATTTAAGTTACCATCTTGGCCCTTATTTTATCTCCATGGCCCATCCGAGCCCGTAGATTTGCCCCCCAAAATACAGTGATATGTATCTCATAAATTTGGTCGGATAGCATATCTCCCTCAATTTGTTTACCTAGAAAAGAAAAAAATTCTCCTTCTTACCCTTGCGTCAATCTTCAACCATATACTCCAAGAAATTTTGCGTCAATTCTTCCTCCAAGTAAATCGTATCAACTCTTCCTCCAAGTAAATCTGCGTTAAAATGAACAAGCAATTCCAAAGTCCATTGCCAAAATTTCCATTCGGAGCTCATTCATCACCAAATCTTTCTCTCTTTTTTTTATAATAATGAAATTCTTTGTGAGCTATTCAATTTGTTTCCTTCTTGTGATGATATTATTTTTATTCGTTTCCTTCAATTCAGTTTCCTTCAATTCAATATAACCGATTGTTTGATTTGGATCAATTTTTTTTCTCATAGGTTTTTGAAGAGTTATATTTGTGGCTTATAAACCCTATAGGTGTGATTACACACACTTCTTCTCAAGGATTTGTTTAAGGGTTTAATTATGTCAATGCAACAAGAACAATTTAGGAAATAATTGAATTCAATAAGGACAAATTTGTCATTGCATATTTATTTCTGATTTCATAACTTTTCTGTAATGCTCCAAAAACTGGGTTAGACAGAATCTTGCATTCCAATGAGAAAATGGTCTGTTTAAGATCATTTGATATAATAAATTCAATTCAATATCATCATAAATTAAAAATTTATAGATTTGGTAAATATTGTTTTATGATGTCTGAAGTAATTTTAAATTAGTGCTTAATTAAGGATACACGAATCTACATTAATTAAGTATATATATGCATATGCATTAAAATAAGTATATGTGTATAAATATAGAAGGAAGTAATTTAGATGTATTAAAAGAAAATTTATAAAATTGATCTTTCCCATTTAGTGCCGATCCTTTGTCATTTTTTTGGGGTGATGAATTTATACCTATATTCCACACACGAGTACAGAATACTTTGTTTAGTTTTAAATTTGGCTTTCACCATAGAATTCTCTAGATTTTAATAGATAAATGTAGAATAATCTAGATGGCCAAAAAGGGGAAAATCCCTAATTTTTAGGGGAGGAAAAACGTGCTCAACCCACTTCGCTCAGCTACCTCTCGCTCTCTTTCGAAATCTCTTCTCTTTTCCCATCGAGTTCCCTTGCCGTCGGAAATTGGTAGCCAGCGCCGCCGGACTTTCACGCTGGTAAGCGCCCCATCCACATTCTCTTCTGTCTTCTCCCACACGGAGATTTTTTTTTGGTATGTATTCCTCTGCTCCTTCTCCGGTTTCTAGTTTTGTCCTCCATCGGGCGACGTTTTACTTCTACTCTCCGTGCGTCCATACTATACTCTGTAATGCACATGCCTTGCTTCTTTATTCTCTGTTCTCCTTTAGTTATAGGATTTTTAGATATTTAAATTACTTACGATGGACATACTTGAGTAATACGTTGGTAAATCGAATCTTTAGATTATGTTGATTACACATCCACATGAAGCTAAAAGAGAATATTCAAATAAATATAATCTGACTTAAGGTTTAATCATAAACATGAATCTGTGGTAGAATTATTATTTAAAGGGTTAGTCTGACTATTTTTGTTGGCCAGCGTGTGGTTTGAGATTAAATTACTAAGAACATGTGAATAGTGAAAAATGTGATCATTACTGCAATGGTGAGCGAAAGACATACTGGAGTCTAAAGAAATATTTATTCATTTTATTCATGAATGATAAGCCTAATGTAGGAATTAACTTTTATCTAAAGTATATGAGGAAATCCTGAGGTTGCGAACCGAGTAGCTCCTGAGGTAACATGCTCCGTGTTTAAAAGGTTGATTCTCTTATGGAAAAATGGTATGAATTATATGATATTTATGTGCTTGATATATATACGTTGGTGGGGTGGTTATAGTGATTAAAAATTGGAAAACGATAGAATTATTGATGTGGATTACGGGATGATAATGTGATATGAAATGATAATACTAATACAGAGTAAGTTTATATGATTGTGTATGTGTATGGTTGGTTTTATTTGGATATGTTTTACTACATGATTGTAGTATAGATTGCTATAAAAGATGGTATGTGATGATTATGCACCCGCCTATGGGTTATCGTCACCCTAATGTGGGTTATTGAAACCCTCTTATGGGTTATCGTCACCCCAATGTGGGTTATTGGCACCCTCCTATAGGTTATCGTTACCCCTATGAGGGTTATCGATAGTGGATTGCCTATGCGCTTATCGTTTGAGATAGAAGCAATCAGGACTGTCGATGTTAAGGTTATCGATGTTAAATATGGTGTTATTGAAGTTGTTGATTTTAGAAACTACTTTTGAATTTTCTCAGAATATTTGTTGATACTACATGAAAATAGTTGATGCAACGTATAGTAACGTGCCACTCAAATATAGATTGAACATGTTTATAAATCAAATTCTGAATAGATAAATTCTTTACATGTTGTGAAAAGATTAACCAATTTCAATAGTAATGAATTCTTTACTACTAACGTATTGTTTGAATTAAGTGTTGGTAACAAGTTTGTGTATGGTACAGGTTCCTAAGAGCATCCACAACCGTGCTCTTGCCAGCGGCACGGTTGTGGGCCCGGGCGGTACTATTCATGCCTGCTCTCTGGCAAGAGCACAACACCCACAGCTGTGCTCTTCCGCAAGGACGAGCACAATAAATTTAAAATTCAATTAAACAAAAACATTTCCATAATACTAAAATTCATTAAAAAACCTAAATAATATTACAAATGACAAATAAAATAAAAACGACATAATTAAAATCCTAAAAATTAAAAATTACATAATTAAACTCCTAAAAATTAAAAATTACATAATTAAAATCCTAAAAATTGAGATTGAGAGAGTTGTTTAGTATAGTGTCATTTTTTGTGTTTGAAATGAGAGTATTTATAGATGAAAGTATGAATTTTGGGGTAAAAATAATGAAAAAAATAAATTAGAAGTGTGGAAAAAATGGATATATTTTATTAGGAAGTGAGACAATATTTTTTTTATTAATTTTGAATTTTTCAGATTTTTTCGATTTTTTTAAAAAATAATAATAATAAATGATAAATCAACGGGCCAATCAGAAGCTGCCACGTCACACCTCGTGCTCTTGCCGCTGGCACGGACGTGCTCTATGCATAGAGCAGCGCCCTGCCAGCGGCAAGAGCGCAATGGTGGCGGAGCTCGTCCTTGCCAGCGGCAAGGACGGACGGTGAGCTGCTGCTCACCGTTGGGAATGCTCTAAGTTTTTAGATTCCTGTAGCTATTTTGCACGATTCGGCAGTACGTCTTCATTACCCAGCATTTTGTCGTCATTAATCACTGATCCTGTGACCTTTTGGTATATAAGCTCATCAATTTGGTAGAATGTGGTAGCTGTAATATAATTAACATTTGTTTTTTGGATCTTGCTACACTGTAAATTATCTATAAGAATTATGGTTTTGTTTAAAATGTCGTGGCATATTAGTGCTATTTTCGAGCAATACTTTAACAAATAAAAGAAATTTAGTTTATCCTACCGGAATTGTGACATCACCTATTCGATTGACAGACGATCGGGTAGGGGGTGTTACATTTTCTATCAAATAAAGTGGGCTTATTAGAAAAAAAATAACTAGTGTATCAAACATGTGTTATTAAAATTATATCCCTCTCTAACTTAATCATAAATCTTGATCACTAACTAATCTAGCGTATCCCACATCATTTGTCTAACAGGCGGTGACTATCATAGTTTTATAAAAATGGGATGGCTATTACTACTTACTCTCACTTTATTATATGTCATACTCCATTTACTAGTCCTTCATTAATATTATGATTATGGTTGTAAACGAATGAAATAATTTTGCATGCTATTTGATTCAAATTTCTGTATTTGAATTCAAGTATAACATCCTTATTCAATCAGTATTACAAAACAATGATATTAAAAAATAAATCTAAGTAAATATTAAAATGTACTTTAACCAATAACTCCTAAAATCTCGTGTCAACCAAGAAATGTGTCATCTTAACCAGGACAGAGGGAGTATAATATTTATTGATGGGAGATTGACAAATAAACACAATTTTGTTGATAGTATTAATGTCAAAAATAAAATGACACACACTACACACACTATTCATAAACTGAAATTTCAAATTTTGTTCTGTTTTTTAGTTTTTCGGTTTGGTTCAGTTTAAACTTTTTGCAAATTTTAGATTCGGTTTGGATTGAAAAAATAATCTAAAAACTGGAAAAAAAGTGGATGTTTGAAATGTATGAAATATGTATAATGTATGAAGTGTGTGTAGTGTGTCACTTGTGTGACGTGTGTGAAATGTGTATAGTGTGTGGAGTGCGTGAAAATTTTTATGTCCCTAAAAAATAAGTATTTTTTAGTGAAAATTTATAACACAAAAAATAATAACCCGAATGCTTCGTACACAAATAGCCCGACAATCCGCCCGATTGACATCCCTAATTTTTTAAGTATAAGAAAAAATGTCATTTTGTATACAAGCAATTGAGAACAAACTAAAAATTCGTGATTCATTATTCTATTTTTAAATTTTATGGGATTTATCAAAAGTTAATCAAATCTTTCAAATTTGTTAACTATTACTCCCCGGTCCAACATAAGCTATTCGTATTCCTATTGGAACATCCCATCTAAATTAAGGCATTTTATTTTTAATAAAAAATTAACACCTTAACAAACACTTATTATTATTATTATTATTATTATTATTATTATTATTATTATTATTATTATTATTATTATTATATTTTTTTTTTTTTATTATATTTGTCAACTTTATTCTCGCAGCATTTCACTTTTCAAACTTTAATTTTGTAATTATGTGTCTAAAAGAATCAATTATTTATGACGGGATAAAATGACAAAGAGTAGAATAGAGAGTAGTAGTAATTTATAGTCTTATACTCCCATGTCCATGTGCGTGTATGGCCGGCTACACTCATAGCATGTAGTATACGAATATAATGAGTGGATCTGATTTTTAATGATCTTCTTTTTCCAGTCCATCGTAAGTTCAGTAGGAATTTAATATTACATTATCATTACCATTATTAAACACCAGATCAATAATCACCATACATAGATTCTGCTTCCAAATATTTCATTTTATTACCTCATATCTTTTGGGGATCTCATCATTATTTTCATAAATTAGATCGTAAATAAGTTTATCCAACTAAATTAGCGTACCAATAGTTTTAGAGATCATTTGTTAAAGACTGATGGACTCAACAGTTTGGGCCCGGTATGGCCCAATATGAAAATGTTGGGCCTTTATTTCAATGAATGGATGTACCATAAAATGGAAGTTGCTAACAAGTTCAAGATTCTTATTTGAATTTTTTTGTTAGTTTCGATCCCGAAAAATATGAGAAGAGCAAATTTGTTACAATTAATGGGATTTTGTGAGTCATTTTGTTCTTGAGAGTTAAAGTGACGTGAGAATTGAGAGTTTTTGTCTAGCTAAGCCTTCGTTGCATCTTTTTTGAATCAATTATCTTCTTGTTCGTCCATTTTTCAGTGTAAATTTCAATGATTAAACCATTCATAACAATGCATAATTACGATCACAACTTTCACATATAGTGATTATTTTGGCTAAATATTATGTATAGTCGATAAATAAGGTTAATTTCATAAATGCACACCAATCTTTTGGTGCTTGTATCGAATCAATTACGTTTAATTTGTTTTAAAAAAAATACCAAAGTTTACAGTACTATTATTATAGTTTTATTCCACATAACATTTTCTATTTATGTTAATTTAATTAATAAATTATTTACCCGTCATTCTTTAGTCCATGTAGATTTCCTATTAATCCTACTCAAATCTATATGTGAGAGCAAGTTATTCCACCGAATAATTCTGCAAATCGAAGGCTTTAGATATCCATTCAGACTTGTAACCTCACATCGTTTAAGATGCATAGATGAAAGCTTTGATCTATAATCTCTAAGTTACCTCCCGTGTCGCTAGAACAATACTCCGTCCACGAAAAATAAGACACATTGTGAATGACACCAGTTTAAATGTGGAATTGATAAAGTAAGAGAAAGGGAAAAAAATAAGAGAGAAGTAGTGTTAGTGGAATGTGAGAGCATCCACAATAGGGACGGATGTCCCGACGAACATACTGACGGACATCCCAAAACACCTCTTGCCACGTCATAAGGACATCCCACAGCACTGCCACGTCATAAGGACATCCCACTCCACAATAGCAGACATCCCGACGGACATCCCAATAATTAAAATTCACAAATTCACAAATTAACAATTGCAGAATTAAAATTTTGACACGAATACGGGGACAATGTGACGATTTTATTTCTAAAAAAACATAAATAATTAAATAAAAAAAATACATAAATTAAAAAATATATACATAATTAAAAAATACATAATTAAATTAAAAAAAATACATAATTAAATACATTGTTCAACGTGTCCCCCTCCACGTCCACAACTCTTCAATTATATCATTCTGGAGTCGAATATGGGCTTCTTGTTGACGCATGTCGGCAAATGCACGGATCAGATCTACGTTCCCATGAGGTATCCCCATTCGTACATTGGCGTTGGCCACACCGTGGCTTGGACCGGCGGCATCAGCATCATCATTGGTCTAATCAGTCAGCACTGGACCTTTATTTCCGACCATCATATTGTGCAAGATAATACATGCGTACATTACATCAGTGATGCACTCAGGATACCACATCCGTGTTGGATTCTTCACTGCCGCCCATCGAGCCTGTAGCACACCAAATGCCCGCTCCACATCCTTGCGCGCCACCTCCTGTCAGCCCGCAAAGTAGACCTTCTTTTCATCGATTGGACATCTGATCGTCTTCACAAAGACGGGCCAACTAGGGTATATCCCATCCGCCAAATAGTAGCCCATATTGTGTTGGTTGCCGTTGGCGACGAAACTGACAGCCGGACCAGCTCCCATGCACTGCTCGTTGAAAAGGGGGGGATGAATTTAGGACATTAAGGTCGTTGTTCGACCCGGCTACTCCAAAATACGCATGTCAAATCCATAGCTAGTACTCAGCTACCGCTTCGAGGATCATCGTGGGATTCTTGCCTTTGAAGCCGGTTGTGTACAACCCTTTTCAAGCGGCGGGGCAGTTCTTCCACTCCCAATGCATACAATTTATACTGCCCAACATTCCCGGAAACCCATGCTGATTCCCGTACATCAGACACTCGCTGGCAGCCATCTCACCGATGTGGAGGTACTAGTCGAACATGTCGGCGGCGCCTCTGTATGCTAGTTGTCTGATTGCGACATTGCACTTCTGTATAGACGTGTGACCGGGTCTACCACTTGCATCCTCCCTGAACCTGAAATAATTGTACCGACGCTCTAAAGCGTTCACGATACTCATGAATAGCGGCCGGTGCATTCTAAAATGTCGCCGGAAAAAGTTATCCCCAAACCGCGGCTCCTCCGCGAAGTAGTCCTCAAACAACCGGCGATGTGCAGCGACGTGGTCCCGGGGTACAACAGCTCGACGATGGATGATGGGGCGAGGTACCATCGGATGCAGATGCCACAGCAGGTGCTCTTGTATCCAACGATGTACCTCGCCGGACATATAAGCCCGCAGCCGTTCCACTATTTGCTGCTTTCTGTCAGCATCATCCCCACCACTACCACTCGCACCAGTACCACTACCACTAGCCATTTTGGATCTGAGGTCCATATTATTAGTAAGAGAGAAGGGAAAAAAAGTAAGAGATGATGTTAGTGGAATGTGGGGTCTATATTATCAGTAAGAGAGAAGGGAAAAAAGTAAGAGAGAAGTTGTTGAAAACTTTCTTTTTTTAAATGTGCTCTATTTTTCGTGGACAACAAAAAATGATAAATGTGCTCTATTTTTTATGGACGTAGGGAGTACTTTTTTTCCCCTTATATCAAACATGATTGAAAAATTGTTGCATTAATTGTAAACAATATAGACTAAATAGACAAAATTGGGGGTGGGAAAGAAATTACACAAAATTATAAATAATCCTAGTCTATTTTTGTCAAGAATGTTTATAGTTATGATGTGCCATGGCTCGAGAGGAAGTTGCTGGCTCAAGACGATGAACAAACATTGGTGATGAATTGTTAACTAAAAATTTTTGAAAGTTTTCCAACGGATTCCCACCTTGGATTGCTAGTAGAACATCGACATTGGATGTCACGGGCTGAGGCACAGAGTCCGGGATATGTTGCTCGTTTTTAGCATCTTCCATCTTCGTTGCAACAACCTAATTCGTTACAATAATTCATAATATTGCCATTGATTTATGAACAAGCAAGACGCAACAACTATGTATAATACATTGATTAGGTGGTGTACCGATTCAATGGGGATGTCATGTTAGGAATTCTTGTATTCATCTAATGAGCGCAGCGGAAATTGCAGACAAGAATAACAGATCTAGATTCATAATCATATTGCATGTTGAGCACGTAATATACAACGAAACTAAATCTTACTTGTTGTTGTGTTTTCTTCTATGATTGTGTCCTGCAAGTTGAATCCACTACTATCGAGGTCCACGTGCAATCCAATCTGATGGAGGAACTATCCCGGTACAATTGCTCCGTAGAAGAAAGCTAGGTATTCTCTCTACAAAGCTTTATGTATTTTCTCTCTAATGTTACGCTATTTCTCTTCTCCCACAATGGAGAATAAATAACCATTATATAGACAAAGAGTCATTAGAGTTTCATGATTGTTGGACTTATGGACTAATTATAATTGTAGCCCAACTATAATTATTTAATCCATATTAATCTAATCTAGCCCATATCCTTTCAATCTCCCACTTGGACTAGCATTAGATATAATACGCAGTTCTAACTTTGTACCCTTGAGCGAATCAAAATACACATATAGTGTGACCCTTTAGGCCCTCATTATCGACGACGATCTAATCGAAGTCTGCACAAAACTCCTAGACTGCGTTGGCAGCGTAGCTCAATATATGAAGGACGTTTACGTGAATTCGGTAAACAAGCCTTTACACAAAGTTTATAGTAATATCCTTTCATTCGCTAACCACCCGATTGAGCCTAGGATTTGTCATGTGTCATCCAAATAGCTCAATCACTTTATCTCATCTTTATTAAATGACCCATTCGATCATATTCAATTACTTTAATCGAATATATCTTTGCATTGGCCAATGACATAATGGTCAAATAATATAGAGAATTTGAGTGTTCTCTCGAAAATCTAATCGAGGAATGAATCTCATTCTTGGCTCAACTACCATTTCCATTTATCTTATGATATACCCAACACAAGTCCGTTTCTCAATCCTCCTTTGGGAGGCAAAGCGTTGGACAAGATCAAAGCACACCACTCAACAAACAAAATGTGTAATGACCTCAGATCCAAGGACTATTACAGACTTCATGTACTAATAAACTGTAGACACTTAACAAAACAGTTTAATAGTAGGGTATACCAATACTCTCCAAAGCATACCATGTGTCCATCACGAGTATCCAATATCTCATAGTTGTGAGAACAACTACATTCTCGAAGAATGTGATGCAAACCCCATGCTAACCTATAACATATCATCAATATCCCATTCTTGATAATCATTGGTTAGAGCTATTTTAGAATTATACTATATCATTAATGTCTCACACCATTAACGATAGTCATAATTCAAGGAAACAAATATTTAGAATAAATACAAACATTTCGAACAATTATTCCAATAAGTGCACAAAACCCATAGGAAATAAAATTTTCATATAATGTGATCAAGTAATATTGTCTCAACACAAAATGTTTCTAAGACATATAAAACTGTAACTCCCACTGATTCAAAGCCATCTACCAACATGCTTAACACCT
This sequence comes from Salvia splendens, assembly GCF_004379255.2. Lineage (NCBI taxonomy): Eukaryota > Viridiplantae > Streptophyta > Magnoliopsida > Lamiales > Lamiaceae > Salvia > Salvia splendens. The sequence goes on along the minus strand of NC_056042.1, from coordinate 19,831,067 downwards.
AAGCTCTCAAAGTGCTTGTTGTGTTTTGCTATACATAATGGTTTGGTGAAAGGATCAGCCAAATTATCATCAGTGGGTAGGTACTCTTGCTAATTTTATGTCGCATCTTTCAATTATTTATTTGATCAGATGATATCTTCTGGGAACATGCTTGTTCCTGTTCGTAGCTTTGGGTTCTTTTGCTTGCGCAATAGCACCAGTGTTGTCACAGTACAAAGGTATTGCAATGCTGGCACTCCGAATGACACCCAATTCTTTAACGAACTCTAACAAAGCAACAGCTTCTTTGGTAGCTTCAGATGCAACAATATACTCGGCTTCAGTGGAGGAATCGGCAGTTGTACCTTGTTTGGAACTATTCCAACTCACTGCTCCACCATTGAGGACAAAAACATATCCAGACTGAGACTTATAGTCGTCATGGTCTGTTTGGAAACTAGCATCAGTGTACTCAGTAACTGATAACTCTGGTTGTCCACCATAGACTAAGAAATATTCTTTAGTCCTTCTAAGGTACTTAAGAATAGTCTTACCAATTTTCCAATGTTCCTCACCGGGATTTTGCTGAAATCTGTCTGTCATGCTAAGCGCATAGGCCACATCTGGCCTAGTAGAAAACATGGCATACATAATAGATCCCATAGCCGAAGCATACGGGATCCTTTTCATGCTGTCTCTTTCTTTGTCATTAGAAAGACAATCCTTCTTTGGCAATACAATGCCATGTCCCATAGGAAGAAAACCTTTCTTAGAATTCTCCATTGAGAAGCGCCTTAGCAACTTGTCTATGTAAGCGGATTGTGATAATCCTAACATCCTATTTGGTCTATCTCGATAGATTTTAATTCCAAGGATATAGGAAGCATCACCTAGATTCTTCATCATAAAGGAACTAGACAACCACTCTTTCACGGATTGCATCATGGAACGATCGCTTCCCATAATCAAGATGTCATCAACATATATGATAAGGAAGACAACGTTACCATTCTCGCGTTTACTATAAACACATGGGTCCTCTTTGCTTCTGACAAAACCAAACGATTTGATTGTTCCGTCAAAACAAATATTCCAACTCCTCGAAGCTTGCACACTGCATTCGGCCTTTCTTTCGATAGAAAACCTTCTGGTTGTGTCATATAGACATCGCCTTCTAATTCTCTATTGAGAAATGCGGTTTTGACATCCATTTGCCAATTATCAAAGTTGTAGTATGCAGCTATTGCAAGTAATATCCTAATGGACTTGATCTTAGCAACTGGCGAAAAGGTTTCTTCATAGTCAATGCCTTCGTTCTGACTATAACCCTTTGCCACTAACCTAGCCTTGTAGGTTTGTACTTTGCCATCTGCATCTCTCTTCTTTTTGAAGATCCATTTGCAACCTATGGGGTAAACCCCATCTGGAAAGTCAACTAGTTCCCAGACTAAGTTGAAGTACATCGAGTCAATTTCAGATATCAAGGCTTCAAGCCACTTCTCTCGATCGATGTCTAACACTGCCTCGGTATAGGTCTTAGGCTCATCATCATCTAAATCAACTTCATCATCTTGGTTCTCAACCATTAGATTCAGTCTCTCAGGTGCACGACGAATCCTTCTAGGCCTATTGAGTTGGTTTTGCTCTGGTTCAGGCTGTTCATTCTGTATGTGAGAAGGTTCAGGAATATCACTATGATCTTCTTGAGGTAGATGTGATGCAACTATTGTATCATCTTGTCTTAGATGCATCTCATTGTCTTGAGGTAGTCATTCGAGAGTCTCTCTAAGGTCCTCTCTAAGAGTAATTTCCCCTCCCAATAGATCATCAAAAACTCCCACCGAGTTATTGTCCAATCCAGTGGATAATACCTCATCCTTATTGTTAACTTGTGGTTCTTGAATTTCTTCATGATCTACCGTATTTTGACCTTGTTCCTTGCAGACATAACTGTCTTCAAGGAACGTCACATTCCTTGATGTTATCACCTTGTGATTTTCAGGACAGTAGAAATCGTACCCTTTAGTTTCTTTAGGATATCCCACAAAATAACATTTCTCACTTTTAGTTTCCAATTTATCAGTCATCATTTTCTTAACAAAAGCTGGACAACCCCAGGTCCGGATATGGTTAAGACTTGCTTTCTTGCCTCACCATAACTCATATGGTGTTTTCTCGACTGATTTAAAAGGAACCCTATTTAGAATATAAATAGCCGTTAGTAAAGCATGACCCCAGAGAAATAAAGGGAGACTAGCTAAACTCATCATGGATCAAACCATATCTAATAATGTTCGGTTTCTCCTTTCAGATACTCCATTCATTTGTGGTGTACCAGGAGGTGTCCAGTCTGACTGAATTCCATGCGATTTCAAGTAATCAATAAATTCTCGGCTCAAGTATTCCCCTCCTCGATCTGATCGAAGAGTTTTGATACTTTTCCCAAGTTGTTTCTCAACTCCACACTTAAACTCTTTAAATTTATCAAAGGCCACAGATTTGTGTTTCATAAGATACACATCCATACCTTGTCAAATCATCAGTGAAAGTAATGAAGTACGAATAACCACCTTTTGCTAGAATTGGAAACGGTCCGCACACATCTGTGTGGATCAACTCTAGCACATCATTAGCACGCACCCCTTTCCCAGAAAGTGGCTTATTAGTCATCTTTCCTTTGAGACATAATTCACAAGCGTCATATGATTCAAAATCAAATGAATTTAGATAGTCTAACTTTCGCAATCTCGCTATCCTTTTCTCATTGATATGACCAAGTCTACAATGACAAAGATAAGTAGCATTATCCGTATTACATAGCTTAAGTCTTTTATTTTGCACATTGAGAATATTCCGTTTGTATTCAAGCATATATAATCCATTCTCTAAAGAGGCATTTCCATAAAACAATCCATTATTAGAAAACGAGCATCTGCTGTTTGCAAATGGAAGGAAAAACCTTCGATGTCCAACATCGGAATGGAAATAATATTCTTTGAAATAACTGGAACAAAATAACAATTATGTAAATCTAGTCTATGTCCTGAGGGAAGATCTAATCTATAAGTTCCCACGCTTTCGGCAGCAACTTTTGCTCCATTTCCAACACGTAGGTCTACTTCCCCAGGCCTCACTTTCCTGCTGTCAATTAAACCTTGGACATTATTACAAATGTGTGAACCACAAGCGGTATCCAATACCCAGGATTGTGAGTTATTCATAGACATATTTATCTCAATGACAAACATAGCTGAACTCCCACTCGTTGCACCTTGTGCCTTGAGTTTTGGGCAGTCTCTATGCCACTCCGTGAAATTTGACCTAGTCAATTTGTTTGTTTCCATCATACACTCATAAGATAAGTTTGACATATTATCTGAATAGAAAATAAAACGAAAAGCAAATTAGAAAAGCATATAAAGATCACATTTGTATCACTAATCAAACAAAGGTTTATTGTATTGATTAGCTCCCACTAATTTTAACATATATTATGCCCCCCAAACATAAAATATGAATTTATATCAAATATAAATTTTAGTGGTCCAAGATCCAAGTCTATATTATTGCAGCCCCTGCTTTGGCTGATCACTACAATAATATCACAAGGTAGGCCTCCAAGCCAATTGTAACAACTATTTTGCAATTCTTGGTTTATTAATCCAATTAATATGCATTCATAAACTATTTAGGTCGCTTTGGCGTCACTAAACAATTTAAGCAAGTCAACCCAATCACACGATGTCAACCATGCATCTATGAATGAGCCTAGGCCTTGTAGATTTAGAGTAAACACTTTGGCGTAAAACTCGTGGTCGAAAAGGCTAGTTACATCAAACAATTATGATGGACGATGCGTTTGTTTCAAAACAAGACTTATATTTTATGGGGAAAAGTGTGATACTAGTTCTGTGAATATAATATCTGATATTAAATTTCAAACAATTACTGGGTGCCGCCTACCCAAACATAGTATAACACAGACTACAAATACTGGGCGCCGCCTACCCAGACACAGTATAACACGGACTACACATACTGGGCGCCGCCTACCCAAGTAATAAAACGGTCTCTAACTACTGTAGTTAAATAAATAAGCATAAAATCATATAGCATGCTTATCACATAGGATATCAAATAATGCTCAACAAATAAAATCAAATTTATTCTCTAATTAAATGTGGATTTAATTATATTAATTCTAAATTAATATAATTATACATATTTAATATTAATTCCAAATTAATACTGTGCTATGGAGTATATATTATCATTTCCAGATGATAACTATGTCCCAATTTGTTAATCTAATTAACGAAATTAATCCAATCTATATTAATTCTAAATTAATAAATTTGTAAATCAAGTAATAACTCCAAATCATCATCAAACACATATATTATTTATTATTCCAAAAATAATAATATTAACAAATTCTAGCTCATTAATCCATTAATCCAATTAATAAATTTATCATCTGATCTATATCAATTCCAAACTAATATAAACAAATATTTAATATTAATTCTAAAAAAATATTAAAACACATTTACTATTATTATTCAAAATAATGATAGTAAGTAATTTATTGGCTTGATTAATATTATTGATTCTAAATTATCATGATCACATATTTAATATTAATTCCAAATTAATATTAATAATATATTTATTATTATTAGTATCCAGTAACCTATTGATGAATTCAAATAATAATATATTATAATAATTGTACCATAATCCAAGTGAAGCGCATGAATCGTCACAGCAACGACACGACACTTATGCAATATCATTATTTAAAATAATAACAATGAATCATAATCTATTAATCATCATTCGTTGAGTTAATCGTCACAATTACAAATCTTCCAAGATCACAAAAAAAAAACATTCTACTGTTCTTGGATTTATTGCGGAAGCTTTTCTTTTCCTGCTTGTTGCTTTCGATTAAGAATTCTCTTTCTGCTTACTAGTACACGCCTCAATGATGTACAATAGGAATTCAAAATTAATGACTTCCAACATAAAACTAAAACGCATCGTAACTTCCGTATATTGCATAACTGTACTGCCCTATTGTATTAATCGGTAATTGCGTCATATGTTGCACTAATTTTCGAAAGAATTTTGAAATCCAATTTCAGAATTTTGATTTCCAAAATCATCCACAAATTAATTAGGAAACAAAATTAATTATGAATCGAGCCCCGAGCTCTGATACCACTGTTAGGAATTCATGTATTCATTTAATGAGCGCAGCAGAAATTGCAGACAAGAATAACATATCTAGATTCATAATCATATTGCAAGTTGAGCATGTAATACACAACGAAACTAAATCTTACTTGCTGTTGTGTTTTCTTCTACGATTGTGTCCTGCAAGTTGAATCCACTACTATCTAGGTCCACGTGCAATCCAATCCGATGTAGGAACTATCCTGGTACAATTGCTCCGTAGAAGAAAGCTAGGTATTCTCTCTACAAAGCTTTATGTATTTTCTCTCTAATGTTGAGCTATTTCTCTTCTCCCACAATGGAGAATAAATAACCATTATATAGACAAAGAGTCATTAAGGTTTCATGATTATTGGGCTTATGGACTAATTATAATTGTAGCCCAACTATAATTATTCAATCCATATTAATCTAATCTAGCCCATATCCTTTCATGTCAAAGATGCTAGAACGTCGGAGATGGGGACGGTGATTGAGTTTTCTCTGATAAAGGAAGTACTTCTGAGCATGACTAGCGACTTGAGAGGGTGTGCGAGTCATGACATAATTGCGAGAGATTCCTTTCCAATCTCCTCTCCGAAGCTTTCCCAATCCAATAAGGAATCGCTTGTGCTCTTCCACTGTCCATGGAGATGGACTTCCTGACAATTCAAAACAAAAGCAAGGTCAATCAATCCACAACCACAATTAAACATACTTATAATTTTCCGAGCGTGGTCTCTCAAGTTTTTCTCGAAGTAGTTGAATATAGGAAACAAATTCGACTTAATTTTACTTCCAAGAAAGGGGTTAGACCGTGTCGCATAATTTTTTTATTACGATATATCATGCATGAAATATTAGTATATCACTTACATCTATACAAGCAATTAGTAGTTGTAGGTGTTCTGTTTGCAAAATTGTATCACGAGATTAAATATGTAGTGTGTTTGGTTCATTAGATTCAATCCACGACTCAATTCTAGATGGATAATCATAGGATAATTAGTCATAAGGTAACCCAACTCAATCTTAGATTAAATCTTGGTATTATTTTTTCTAGGAAACCGAACACCACCTACGTGATTAATTAGATCTAACCTCGCTTAAGTTTGGCGCGGGCGAACGGTTTAGGCGCTGCGTCATCCGCAGAGGCGTATCCGCGGTCCTCCTTGGCTGCCTCCGGATTGTTAAGATCGGAGAGGTTATTCATGCTCAAGCTCTTCCCGATTTTTTTCTACTCCAAAATGCACGATCTCGCCGCCGCTGCTTCCACCGGCGGAGTCTGCGGAGGGCGGCATAGTGATTTTCCGACAAACTATGCAAAGCGATAGGAAGGATAAGAAAACTTGATGAATGAAGGTGGAGAATCGAGTCGCATTTATATATACTATGGGAATTGGCTCTTTGGAAACATGACGTTTTGGATTAGGGTAAATTGTTTAATTATCGAATTTTACAATTACAAATATGGTAAAATGGAAGATGGTAATGTTTTCAATGATCTAAAAATCCTTAAATATTTAGCCGCGGGGAGGATAAGGAAATTGGCTTCTCTGTAGAATTATGAATGGAAATATAGTTGAAATTTATTCTGAATCTTTGAATTCTTTTTTTATAAAATCTTGGCTTAAAAAAAGCAGAATCTTGTACTAATATATGCAAGGTTAAGAAGTAAATTTATGACGTGTATGTTTTTATAGATCGTGTGATTTATCGATACGGTTTTCCTTGCAATGTTAATTCAGTTGTACGAATTTAATTTGTTAATTGAATAAACAAATCTTTTTTTAAAGATATGTACTTACGGATAAATGTGAACAATTCAAGTTTGTCAATCACTCATTGTGAATCCTAAATTATACTTATACTGGATTGCTTGTGACAATATGGTATAATACTACTAAATAGAATCGTACTGAAATAAACACTACTTCTTGTAGAATAACCAAATACATGATCTCTCATTGATTGTTTATTTTAAAATTTATACAAGTATTACTGAGAATATGATGTTGGTATTTTGATTTGTCAATATGCATCAATTTTTTATCATCCAATAATCATAGCATTTTGGTGTGTCGGATGAATTCATGGATAAACTTTAAAATTTATTGGTATTCCTATGGTATGATTGCCTGATTAGCTTGGATTATAACATTTTGGAAAGTTACATTATTAGACTTAGATATTACATTATTAGCTAAGTTACATTATTAGACTAAAATGCTACATTATTTACTAAAATAGTACATATTGGCTAAGTTATATTATTAGTAGATGACACGTAAAATTAATCTTACCATTAGATCACAAGATTCAACGGACTACAAGTGTTTTGATTTTGAACACTATTTAACTTATGAATCTGAATACATTCCTACAAGGGTATATAGAAATATATTATTACATATAAATTTTGATATATTTGTACAATATATATTTAATTATATATTTGTTACATTATTTCGATCCGACCAGTTAAACAGTGAACCAGTAGCTTCGCCGGTTCGCTTACCGATCCGATTTTTAAAACATTGGTTGTCATAAAATGTGATTTTATGAGGTATGCTTTTGTGTTTGTTAGGAAGACACTGATAGGGCCCTCGAGTCGGATACAACTCCGACCCCTTCACTACTTCGACCACCACAGCTCAGGCGCAAAGATAAGAAGCCCAATGCCGAGCGGTCAAAGAGAACACACAACTGACCGATCTAATACAAAAATTAGAGCACCCGCAACGCTGTGTCATTGCGGTGCCTAGGCCGTTCCGGAGGAACGGTTCCGCTGCAGCACGCGTTGCAGCCGCCGTGTCGTCGCCAAACCGTGCCCATGCCGTGCCGGGTGTCGTTGCCGCGGCCCGCAGCACGACACGTTACGACACGCGCCGAGGCGACGTGGCGGCCTCCCATTCGACGCGTGACGCCCACTCGCTGCTCCGCGAGTGGGTTTCGTCACGTGACGCAATAATTCATTTTTTTTAAAAAAAATCGAATTTAATTAAAAAAAAAATTGCAATGGTATTGTTACCGTTTTTTAGCCGTTTTGTAATTTTTTTTTATAATTTATTTACTCTGTAAATACTCCTATTTCATATTCATTTCACTCACAAACACACATCTATTCCTCTCAAATCCTCTCTATTTCCACCCCAATTTTCATCTCAAATCAACTCTGTTTTTCTTCTCCCAAATTTAATCAAATTAATGGATCATTTTGAACAAATGCGTCAAATATTGGAATAATCACTTGAAGAAGATCGACGACGGGAGACGGTCCACGCCGCCCCAACGACGCTCCCGTACGTACATCCATCGTAACCGGGAGGAAGCCGCCGCAAGGTTAGTACGCGACTACTTCTGCGATAACCCGGTTTGGGGAGATACGTACTTCCGTCGCCGTTTCCGCATGGGGAAACCGTTATTTCTCCACATCGCGAATACTTTGGCAGCCCAGGAAGAGTTTTTCCAGGAAGGGTTCGACGCGGTCGGCCGTCCCAGCCACACGACGCTGCAGAAATGTACTGCAGCAATCCGCCAGCTTGCGACTGGACAAACGGCCGACATGTTCGACGAATACCTTCACATCGGAGACAGCACTGGGCGAATGTGTTTGCTCAAATTCTGCAAAGGCGTCCAGGCAACCTTCACCGACGAATATCTCCGGAGGCCAAGCACGACCGATTGTCAGTTCCTGCTCGACCTTCACGAAACAGTGCACGGATTCCCCGGAATGCTCGGCAGCGTCGATTGCATGCACTGGCAATGGAAGAATTGCCCGGTGGCGTGGGAGGGGTCCTACACGAGCGGCCACAAAGGCACCCACCCAACCGTTATACTCGAGGCCGTTGCCGACTACCGCCTTTGGATCTGGCACGCGTACTTCGGGGTCCCCGGGTCGAACAACGACGTAAACGTGCTCCACCAGTCCAACCTCTTGACCGAAGTTTTGGATGGTAAAGCGCCGGCCATCAACTTCGTCGCCAACAACCGGCTTTATAAAATCGGGTACTATCTCGCCGATGGCATCTACCCGAAGTGGCCTACCTTCGTGAAGACGTGCAGTGGGTCTGCGAACCCAAAGCAGGCTCTTTTTGCGCAGAAGTAGGAGGCTGCTCGCAAGGATGTGGAGAGGGCGTTCGGGGTTCTCCAAGCGCGCTTCAACATCATCAAAGCCCCGGCTCGTACGTGGTTCATGGAGAACATGGTCGACATCATGTATACGTGCATAATCTTGCATAATCTTGGGAAATTATTAATCATATTGTTTAATACTCTTACAATTTATTTATTTTCAAAATATTTTATAATTTGTTCATATATCAATTTATATACTTGAAAATTGATCACTGAAAATAGAATTGAAATATCAGGAGTCTATTTTATGAATAATTAATTAAAATTTTGAATTAATTTGAATAATTTTTAGTACTTCATTGATAAATTTTCACTTGAAAATTGATCACTGAAAATAAAATTGAAATATCAGGAGTATATTTTATTGTGACTTCAAAATTAATTATACTGTAGTACATATTAAATAATTTGAATAATTTTTAGTACCTCATTTTGAATTATTAAAATACTTGTTTGATTACAAATAAGTGAATGTTTGATTACTAAATAATTTACAATAATTAAAGATTAGTGTAATTAAAATTGATCAAAATAATTAAATTACATAACTAAAGCGTATGGATCAACGTTTTTCAAATGCCGACATTGGGAAATAACTAGGAGAAAGTAATTTTTTTTCATCATGCCTTAGAGTTGGTTCTATTAATTTTCCCATCAAATAAAAAATTGAGAATGGAATTTGAAGTGCAAATTGTACGTATTATTGGTTGGATACAGATAGATACTGCTACTAAATAGATATTCAACATAAGTATTTTATATTTGAGGGTATATTAGTCTTTACAAAATTGTTACTCTCAAGATGCATAAATTTCAGCAATTTGGCATTAACTATACAAAATTTAATAATTTTTTAATATTATGGCTGGCCATAATGTGACCATTTAGCACCACTGAAACCCAATACACATCGGAAAAATAGATGGATCTTGAGGATATGTGGGTATGTGATTGCATATTGGAGGTGAACTAATACGATCATGAATAACGTGCATCAAAGGATTCACTCAAGATGTGAACCATGTATAGATTAGGGGCCAAGAAGAGAGAAAAGCCACGACAAGGAGCGAAGATGCATTTGGGTCATTATTCAAATAGTAATCAGCGTATCAAGATGAATTCTAAACGCTGTTTTAAGAACATCAATGTCTATGATTTCGAAAGAGCTTCGCGCGGATACCTTGCACTTCTCAAAATCCTAAGTTGTTAGGTTGCTTCATGCCTGTTTAGTTCTTGGACATCTATCTTCCTTAATGAAAGTTGTCTAAGGTTGCCTTCATGTAATACCCGCTCTTTTAATTATCTTATTTTTAAGTTTCGCCGAATCTTGGTAGGCAGGTTGATTTTAGTTACGTTTCAATCATAAGAGTTTTGTCGCTTTTGTGTTGACTTGCCTAAGTAAAGTTAAAATTACGAATTATAAATGAAATGGGAACGAAGAACGAATTCATGTTATTTCCTTTTAGCAAACGAAATACATGACAAAGAAGAAAAACTAAGTCTACACTTTGAATTAGAATGTTCGTTACATACCAACAATGGCGGATCCAGAAAATGAAGCCAGTGGGATCGGATATAGTTAAAAATGTAATAATAAATATAATATTTAAATAATTATGTAAAATTATTATATTTTAATAGTCATATTCTGCGAGGGATAGTTAATTTTCAGAATATCCATATGTGAAAGTGTAAAACAACAATTTTAAAATTCTTAGAACCAAACATTTTAATAGTACTCCCTCCGTTTCTTCATAGTTGAGTCATTTTTCCATTTCGGAAAGTTTCTTCATAGTTGAGTCATTTCCATATATAGTAATTATTTTCTCTTTCTTACTTTACTCTCTCTTACTTTTTTCTCTCTACTTTATTGACTTTCTACTTTATTCTCTCCACCTTTTTCTCTCTCTTACTTATTTTATCTATTTATTCAACACACTCAACATCCATTTCTTAAACTCCGTGCCGAAAAGTGTCGCCTCAACTATGGTGAAACGGAGGGAGTAATAGTTTTAAAATATTACTCCCTCCGACCCACAAGAATATGCACTCTTTCTTTTTTAGTTCGTCCCATATGAATATGCACTTTCTAATTTTGATAAGTCTTTTTTCTTTAATGAGGTGAGACTCATTCTCCACTCAACATCCATTTCTTAAACTCCATGCCGAAAAGTTTCGCCTCAACTATGGTGAAACGGAGGGAGTAATAGTTTTAAAATATTACTCCCTCCGCCCCACAAGAATATGCACTCTTTCTTTTTAAGTCTGTCCCATATGAATATGCACTTTCTAATTTTGATAAGTCTTTTTTCTTTAATGAGGTGAGATTCATTATCCACTAACAATACTTTAATTACTTTTTTTTTCACATCTCTCTTACTTTACCAACTTTATATTAAAACCTGTAGTGAACTCAAATATATTCTTTGGGAACCTAGGGAATAATAAATAAAATATAAATATAATGAAACTTGAAACAAAAATTATAAAAAATAGTTATGCTTAATAAATCCACAATGAGCCAACCTATTTAATTAGTTGCCTACTAATGGCCCAACTTATTTGCACAAAATAGGCCCTAAGGTCGTCTCCTTCATCCTTCGAACACAGTTTTCTACAACCCCTTCCCTATACCTCTCATCTCTCATCTTATTTTTAGAAAAAAGGCAAAAGGTTTCGGGTGGAGTTGAAGCTGCCGTGGGGTCGGAGACGGAGCTGCGCTGGGTCAAAGGTCGAAAATGAAGTATTCCGGCAGCACTCGGTGGACCGCCGGTGGGGTCGGTCGACCCCATCTGGGTCCGCCGCTGTATAAAAAAAAACTATTCCGTAGCTAACAAAATTAAATTCATATGATGTCAAAAAGAAAAATCCTTTTGGGCCACATCGTCACGGCCCGTTCAGGTTTTGGGCCTACTTTGAAAAGTTCCAGCAATATAATGAGTTTGAGAATAAGAGAATCAGCAAGCGGTGTAAGAGCATCCACTACGCGGCGCGCCGGCGTCCCGCGACCAGTCCCAGAGAGACAGGTCCGTCGCGCGCCACGTTGCAGCATCCGTCCCGTCCCGCGACCCGTCCCGCGTCCCATGTCGACGAGACACGCGACGGGCCATCTCGCCACGCGCCTATGCGACGTGGCGCGACCCGGCGTCGTGCGTGACACCCACTCACCGGCCCGCGAGTGGGCGTCGTCACGTGCTGACGCAATAAATATTTTTTTAAAAAAATTTGAATTTTTTTTAAAAAATAAAAAATAAAATAAAATTTTTTTTCTAACGGCAATAATACCGTTTTTTTGTTTTTTTTTTAATTTTTTTATTTTTAAATTAATTTTTCTTCTATCATCTCAAATTTCCTCTCATCACAAGATGTCCGACGAAGGCAACTACGGCGGCTCCGGCGGGTGGGATCTCAACGCCTTCGGCGATTGGGAGACCATGATCAACACACTGGGCGGTTCCAGTGCGTCGACGCCGGGGACCCAGAGTTCGGCGACGCCGGTGGGGTACCAACCACCCAACTTTGACGTTGATGCATATGCCCGTCCCTCCGCCCCGCGGTATTTGCAGGGAATATCCCAGATCTGGGAGGATTTACCCGTTGATCCAACGCCGGGAGTAGGCCAAGGCGGTGGAGGTGGGCGAGGCGATGTACAACCCCAGTCGGGCGAGGACGAGGAGGAGGAGAAAGAAGAGAAAGAGGATCTAGGCCGGCATCCGTACAACAACCACGAAACGCTGTCGGTGTACAACGCCTGGATCACCGTCTCGTACTATCCCATCGTCGGGAATTAACAACCCCGGAAGTGTTTCTGGGAAAAGGTCTGCGAGGTCTACCACCAGATAAAGCCGAAAGGCTCCCGCAAGCGCAAATATAAAATGCTCCGCTCTCACTTTGACCGAGTCGACCGACAGGTCAAAATATTCTGCGGCCTGTACTCGGCCGAAGCGGCGCGCTACCAAAGCGGCGCCACGACAACCGACATTTTGACGTCCGCTCTGCGCGCCTACTACTAGGACACCCGTCAACAATTCAGATTTGTTGATGTTTGGCAGGGCCGTGGAGGACGAGGAACGGTGGGCCGGCTGTTTCCGCTCCAGCTCGGGCTCAAACTCGAAGCGCACGAAGCATACGACGAGTGGCCAATACTCGTCTGGTGGTGACACCGCTGAGGGCATCAGCCCACAAGAGGCTGAATCGCAAGAGTTTGCGGGTACGGTCGGCGATGTTGGAGGATCCAGCCGTGGGCGCCGTCAGCCGCAAGGGACGAAGGCGGCGAAAGCGGTTAGAGCGAGGAGGGCCGAGGCGAATCAATCCCGGCGGCCTCGGGATCGGGCTCGCGGGGAGGCTCGGACACACTTATGGTGGCGTACATGACCGCCACAATGGCGGACACTTCCCGCTTCTCGCACGCCCAATTCGCGGCCTGGTGGAACGGAATTGTGCATATGGCAGCACAAATTGGCCTTCCGACTCCCCCTCAACCTCGACCGCCTCCGGAGGATGATTAGCCGGCGGAGTAGTTTTTTTATGTTCTGTGTTTTTTAATAAAGTGTGTTTGTTTTAATTGAATTAGGTTGGAAAAAAAAATAAAAAATTAAATTAAATGAATAGTAATTTAAGGGACGGAATAAGAGACGGTTAAGGGACGGAGGGTTGCAGGTTCCGTCCCTTAGTTAAGGGATGGAGGAATAAAGTACAGTGGGGCCCTCAAATAGTAGTTTAAGGGACGGTGGAGGGACAGCGTAATGGACAGTGGCGGACACACACACATGAGGAGAGGGGCTTAAGCCCCTCCCAAACCTTTTTAAAAAAATATATTTCTACTTTAAAAATATTTAAATTTTCTTTGAAAGTAACTTCATCCCTCACCAAGTTAATGTGTTAGATGTCTAAATTGTTGGAATTTAAATGGAAGGAGGGGCTGAAATTGAAAATTGCAGCGAAAAAATGTATATAACAATGGCCGTCGCGATGTTGGGGTTGGGAAGAAGATGGAAATAACAAAAAAGTTGTTTAATGAATATAAAAATAATAATAGTAATAAAATCTGCAAAGACAATCCCTTATATCTATTGAAACGTATTCCACTTTTCATAACAGTATAAGCATAACACTTAAATTTGAAATCGTTTCCACAAATTATACTTGACTAACGATTTTATGGCTCTTCTTTACCACTTTAATTGGTGAGTCCATTTTTCCCTTTTTCTTTTGTCATAGTTACTGTATTACATTCGTAAGGTTAATTTACATAGTATTTTATGGTTTATTGAACTATTTAAAAGTTTTTTTTGTGTGGTTTTCCTAATTTTATTTTCTTATAGAAAGTAAACTTACATTCTAATATTCTTATAGAAAATAAACTACATTTCTAGGAGTAAAGTTTACATTTTTAATTAATTTAGTATTTTTTTCTTATATAGAAATGGAATATTTTTTTTTGAAAAAATGCGAAAGGGTAATTATTCATCTTCTATCTTCTCTAAGTGCTAGAATTGTTGAATTAGTGGAAATCAGTATGCAATAAGTTGAATTGGATTTGAATTATAGTATTTATGTTGGCACTTTATGTATTAAATATTTATACAATTTTATTATTGTTATTGGGACTTTTAATATATATATATATATATATATATTTATATATTAATATAGTATATATTAATATTGATAATGAAAAATTTTAGTAAAGCCCGTGCTAAAATTTATTTTTGCGTCCGCCACTGGTAATGGATGGCCTAAGTCCAGCAAGAAGATGTCTTTCAAGTCATCACCCCAACAGGTAAACACAAATTACGCTCACAGCATCACTTTTAGACATCATGTTTAGAATCAAGAACTTAGAACAACATAACAGTAGCCTCAACAATCGACTAATGCCCAAACCCAAAGTATTCCATACACCGCATCTTAGACTTAATGACAGTAGCAAGTGGAGTTTGGAAAGGTTAAGCTCATTCCAGAGAGAGAGAAGAAGAAGAGGTGGGAGGAGGTGTTCTACCGCCGAGAAGAGAAGGAAAGGGAGGCAAAATTAGGGATCTTAATTTGGGGACTTAATTGTGGGGGAAGACAGAGACCGATGGAAATGGAGTAGTGATTATTTGGGATTTCTTTTTGGGAGTATAAAGTGGTCCTGTCTTTTTTTCTTCTTACCTTTAGGATAATGCTAGTCAAATGATTTGAGCCAACTAAAACACATTGTCATCTAATTACATGTTTAGTCTGATAGATTAATGAGAAGACGGATTGGACTAATTTAACCAAGTTCTGGACTTGATTAATTGGACAAATTAACTTCTCTGTTGGGCCCACGAAGGATTTCAGGTTGGATTGTTCAAGCTTTTCCAAATTTATTTAACTCCTCCCCGAATAATAAGTTCAAAGGTTTTGGGCCCTAATAATTTAGCACAATTAATTAAATCTCCTGATTTAATTAATAGGCGACAATAACAAGGATAAAATAAACGCATGCATTCACGTTTAAGTTTAATATCAGCTTAAAGTCTAATTAAAGTATTACTTTATTTCTAAAAGGGGCGTCTTCGCAAGTCGACTAAGACCGAGGCAAGGAATTTCGGCTAAGGAATTAAGCTCTAGAGGTGGGAATTTCTTTCTAAAATGTGAACTTGCCTTTTTAGCATGACTTCGTGCTATGCTATTAAGGGTAAATCCCTTAACAAGAAAGTAGAACAAAGAAAGGAAGTCGCGGAAGCAAAGTCCGTCGATCAACCGAGAACTGATATTGAAATAAAGTGCGAAAAAGCGTAAAAGGAAAAATAGATAATTTGATATTTCTTGAATGATGGAAATGAATAACAAGGTCCCTATTTATACTGCTGAATCCCTGACTTAGAGAATAAGAAACTAATTATATGAGAAAGATATGCCAATCAATAACTAACTAAATAATATGGTAGAGGAAATATTCATAGAGATATGCTCGTATCAACTCCTCCGCGGTTAAAATCCACATTGTCCTCAAGGTGGAAACCAATGAGCAAGGAGGCATTCCGGCTTAGAAATCCGGCTATCAAGAAATTCATCATGAAACTACTGAAGCTCATCAATCTTCATCATCCGACCACTTCCAAATAAAATTACATCTCCCAACCCATAGGTCTTGTGCCCGAGTGTCTCATTCTGCAAACTCATCAACCCCTTAATGACTCCCAAAATTGCAACATATGTGGGGAATCTAGACACAAAATTTCCAACAATAAAGAGAAGAAACTCACGAGGAACAATTCCCATTTGAAACCAATCCCTACCAAGCCTACCATCAAGATACCCAAAATTCTTATAGTGCTCTCGAGAGATTTTATCTGTTAGAGCTTGGTAGCAGCAATTTGCTACGGAGTAGACAGAGTACGTATGAGCAGCTTCTCCATCCAAATTGTTCTCGACTACCGGCAATGAACACAAGCTATCAACAAGAGGCCCAGGATCCCACATAGATGGCACTCCATTCTCATCTCTCTGGCTGGTCGAACTTGCAATAGAGAAATCCAAAACTACAATGGGTACACCTCTTCGACCTCTCATATTAATTCGAGAAGCATTCATATGTCGTGAGCACTCGATCACTATGCAACCTTAAACCGGTTTCTCTTTGCGCGCGGAATCCGGACTGGACTTCTTCATCTTCTCAACCTTTTCAACTCCACCAACACCAGCAGAAGAATCGGGAATCTTCTCGGTAGACTTAGCAAATCCTTCCTCGACTCGATCATAATCAAGAATCAACGGCAGCGGTGGCGGCGGCTGGTAGGTTTTTGGAGGAGGCACCTACGGGTAATTTTGGTGGGGTAGGGCAGCTGTCAGCAGCGGCTACTGGGAGGAAAGTTGTGGCGGCTGGTTGTAGTCGTGTGCCGACGGCGGCTGATTGTGGAAGTAGTGATGCGGCGGCGGCGGTCTGTAAACAAGCTGCTCCTGCTGTCATGGATCGGTGTAGGTCTGGGACGTCGGCTGCCTGTAGGGGTTGTTGGATGTTTGACACACAAAATATAGGAGCACTCAACAAGGATGAAATATGAAGAGTGAGTATTAATAAGCTTATCACAAAAGAGATTACAAAATACACAAAAGTGCTTCAACACTACAAAAACACTCACAATTTTCCTGACTTAGAGCTACGGCTCTTTCTCTCTTATTACTCACTTCTCTTTTCTTATATTATGAATACAATGACAACAAATAGGTAAATAAAGTTGATATAACTAACTAGTTTACACATCCATACTACAGTGTCCTAATTAAGTCCACCACTAATCTTCAAGTTGTAACCATATACTCCACCGCCTTACACGTAATGGAATTGTAGCTTCATTTTTAGCCATGAAGAACACTAATCTACAAGTTGATGATGCACCTGTTCATCACCTACTTATCATCTCCAACAAAGCTATTCTTAACTTTTAAGTAATTGAGTTGAGAAATCAACATCCTCCCTTAAACTCAATTCTTCGATATCTTCATTCTAAGCATATATTTCAATCTTCTAAAGACACCCTGCTTTAGTGGCTTCCTAAATATGTCTGCAATTTGATCCTGTGACTTGCAATATATCAACTCCACATCATTTTGGTTTACGTGCTCCCGAATAAAATGATAACGAGTATCAATATGCTTACTTCTTTCGTGGAAGACCAGATTCTTCACAAGGGCTATTGCAGACTTATTATCAACAAATATCTCCGTCGGGCCTTGTTGCGCAAATCCCAGAGAAGTTGATAAATTTCTCAACCAAATGCAATGGCACACCGTTGAACTTGCTGCAACATACTCGACTTCACATGTTGAGAGTGTAACTATAGCTTGCTTCTTTGACGACCAAGTAAAGACAACGTCTCCAATATAAAAACAGTAGCCGATATTTCTCTTTCTTTCATCCAAGTCTCTTCCCCAATCGCTATCCGAATAACCAATGAGCTTAACTTCTTGATTAGAGGGATAGAATATACCTTCATTTAACGTACCTTTAATATATCGCAAAATCCTCTTGGCCACATTCAAATGGAACTGTGACGGCGTTTCCATGTACCAGCTGATTAATCCAACTCCATAGAGGATATCGTGCCTAGTGCACGTTAGATATCGTAGACTTCCAACCAGACTTTTGAATTAAGTTGGATCCACCTTTGCTTCACCATCATGCTTTGTCAATTCTTGACCAATCTCCACGGGAGAATTAACAGGATTGCAAGACTCCATTTTGAATTTCTCCAAGATTTATTTTGCAAATGAGCTTTGAGAGATAAATATCCCATCTTCTTTTTGCTCTACCTCAATTCCTAGGAAATGTTCCATCAAACCAATGTCCGCCATCTTGAACTCCTTGATCATGCTCTTCTTGAATTTATGAAACATTTCTTCACAATTTCCAGTAAAAATTATATCATCAACATATATGCAAACAAATAACATGTTACCTGCTGCATCCTTCTTTAAGTATAGAGCATGTTCAAAATGGCACTTCACAAAGCCATTTTTTAGAAAACATTCATTGATTCTGGAATTCCATGCGCGTGGTGCTTGCTTGAGCCCGCACAAAGCTTTCTTCTATCTGTAGACTTTATCTTCAGCTCCTCGTTTCACATAACCTTCAGGTTAATCCACGCAAATTTCTTCTTCAAGAAAACTATTTAGAAAGGCCGACTTCACATCGAGCTGATAGATCTTCCAATTGTGTTGGGCGGCCAGTGAGATAAACAGTCTGGTCGTCTCAAGACGAGCAACAGGAGCGAAAAATTCACTATAATCAATTCCAACCTTATGCTTGTATCCTTTCGTCACCAACCCCACCTTGTACCTTTGCACTTCACCATTGATATTTTTCTTTGTTTTGAACACCCATTTCACACCAATTGCTTTTCGGCCTTCTGGTGGCGTTGTCAACGACCAAGTATCGTTTTTTTAATCGCATTGATTTCTTTATCCATTGCGATCTTCCATTTCCTGTCTTGCGCAACATCAGCATAAACAATAGGATCAAAATCCATATAAAAAATAAGATTCACATTTTCTTCTCCAGCTCCATCAATTTCTTCAGTAGCTTCATATATATCATTCAAATTACGCATTCTTCTTGGCCTTCCGACTGGACCTTGAGATGATGTTGGTGAATCAGGTTCTTCAACTTCACGTGCATCTTTATGTTGATCAGGTACAATTTCCGATGAGCTTGCTTCTTTCTTATCCTCCCAGCTCCATGATTGATCTTCTTCAAACACTACATTGCGGCTTATGATCACCTTCTTCGTGAGTGGTTATACAATTTATAACCCATTACTCAATCACCATATCCCACAAAGATACACTTTTTACCTTTATCATCAAGCTTGATTCTTCGAGCTTCAGGGATTTTGGCATAAGCAATGCAGCCAAAAACTCTCATGTGTGCAACACTGGTCTTGAATGAACTCTATGCTTCTTCGGGCATCATGTTGCGAACACTTTTGATAGGACATCGATTCAAGAGATACGTTGCTATTGCGACAGCTTCAGTCCAGAATTCTCGAGGTATGTCCTTCCCTTTGATCATACTTCTCGTCATATCAAGAATTGTTCGGTTCTTCCTTTTAGTGGCGCCATTCAGTTGAGGAGTATATGGAGGTGTAAGCTGGTGAAAGATTCCATGCTCCTTGCAAATCTTTCGAATAGATCAGATGTGAACTCGCCACCTTGGTCGGATCTGAGAAATTTAATATAGTGTCCACTCTGTCTTTCAACAAGAATTTTGAACTCTTTGAAAATATCAAACACCTCTGATTTCCTTTTCAAGAAATACACCTAAGTCTTTCTGGAGTAATCATCAATGAAAGTTAAAAAGTACTGATTACCTCCAGTAGAAATAGGATTTAAAGGACCGCAGACGTCTATATGAACGATCTCCAACGGGCGTGATGCTCTCCATCTCCTTTCTTTGGAGAAAATTGGCCTGCGATGTTTCTCCAATATGCATCATTCGCAAATTTATTCGGGATGATCAATATGCGGCAAGCCTTTCACCATATTCTTTGTAGACAAAAGCTTTAAACCACCAAAATTCAGATATCCAAGACGCAAATGCCATAACCACGATTTATCTTTAACAATAGAATTCATGCACTTCAACATATCATGTTTCATATTCAATGCAAATAATCTATTTCTGGACATCTTCACATATGCAACCAAATTAACACGAGCATCATTGATAATAAGATAAGAATTCTTGATACTCACATCAAATCCTTTCTCCAGCAATTGACCAAGACTCAAAATATTGCTTTTCATGGCATGCACATAATAGACGTCGTATATAAAACCATGATTTCCATTCTTCACCTTAATCAAGATATTACCTTTTCCTTGCACCGCAACTTTTGAGGAATCTCCAAAAGTAACATCTCCATAAGACGTCTCCTTCAGCTCCACGAAGAGTTCTTTGTTTCCGCGCATGATCACCTTCAAGTCCTTTATGGGTTAAAAGAGAGGTTGGAATTACCTGCTCATTATCGTCTCCACCTTCGGCATAATTGACTTGTTGATTAGAGCTGGTATTTCTGGCTGTTGGACACTCATAGTTGTAATGCCCGAATTCATGACAAGTATAACACTCAACATTTTCTTTATCAAACCCTGGTTGATTGTAGGTTTGAGAATAACCGCCTCTATATTGTCCTCTTCCTCATCCTCGTTGTCCATAAGAATTTCGACCTCTGCATCGATAAGTGTAATTTTGGCATCCTCCCTCATTTTGATAATTCTGACCTCGTCCTCCTTGATTTTGGTAATTCAGGTCACGTCCTCCTTCATACTGGTAATTCTGGCTGCGTCCTCCCCGGCCACGATAACCTCCTCGGCCTCAGCCTTGACCTCGGTTGTATCCCCCACTTGATGTCCCTGGCTTAAACTTATTGTCTTCTTGTATTGACATCTTTGCTTGTAGTATATGCTCAAGTGACAGAGTGGTCTTTTTCTTCATGCGTTGCTCGTGGACTTCCAAGCTGCTCTGCAACTGGTCGATTGACATGGTGTTGAGATCTTTTGATTCTTGGATTGCTGCAACGACGCGCTCAAACTGTGACGTCAAGGAACGAAGAATTTTCTCAATAACACGAATATCTTCAATGTTCTCCCCTTGCCTTTTGATTTGATTCACAATAACTAATGTTCTTGTGAAATATTCTGAAATATTTTCCGTTTCAGACATCGCCAAACTTTCAAACTCGGCACGTAGGATTTGCAGTCAAACTTGTATCGCCTTATCAACGCCGGTGAAACCATTCTTCAGAATCTCCCAGGATTGTTTTGACGTGGTGGATGCACTTACTTTCTCGAAAGTGGCTTCATCAATACCTTGATAGATATTGAACAACACCTTCTTGTCTCATTTCCTTGCGTCTCTGAGGGCATTCCTCTGGTTGTTCGTCAGGGCATCTTCGGCTTCTTGGGAGTCAGGTTCGATGTAGCCGTCTTGAACAATATCCCACAAATCTTGTGATTGAAACAAGACTCGCATCTAAATACTCCAATTTCCATAATTATGTTTCTCCAATTTGGGAATCTGGGGTTGAACCATGTTCAACGTTGCTGCCATAGGTAGGATCGAGTGGCTCTCAGATTTGTTTGATGTTTGACACACAAAATATAGAAGCACTCAACAAGGATGAAATATGGAGAATAAGTATTAATAGGCTTCTCACAAAAGGAATTTCAAAATACACAAAAGTGCTTCAGCACTACAAAAACTCTCATAATTTTCCTAACTTAGAGCTACGGCTCTTTCTCTCTTATCACTCCCTTCTCTCTTCTTATTTTATGAATACAATGACAACAAGTACTCCTATTTATAGGTAAATAAAGTTGATATAGCTAACTAGTTTACACATCCATGCCACGTGTCCTAATTAAGTCCACCACTAATCTTCAAGTTGTAACCATATACTCCGCCGCCTTACACGTAATGTAATTGTGGCTTCTTTTTTTAGCCATGAAAAACACTAATCTTCAAGTTGATGATGCACCTGCTCATCACCTACTTATCATCTCCAACAAAGCTATTCTTAACTTTTAAGTAATTGAGTTTAGAAATCAACAGGGGTCAGTGTTGTGGAAGTAGGGTTGTGGCTGGTTGTCAAAGTACGGTTCAATCGTTGTTTGCCACGGCGTGATGTAAGCCCGGTGCCGGATATTGCAGCGGTACAGTGGGCAGACGCGCCCTTGGTGGGTCCCAACAAGAATTTGGGTTTTCCTGCGGCAACGTGTAGGGTAGCGGTGGTTGCGGGTGGGGATGGAATGACTGCACGGGCTGAGGGAGGTCATATTGATGATGAGCGTGTAGCTGTTCGTCAAGCTTGTCCAATCTCTTGTTTAATTTGTTGCAGAAAACCATTATCCGGTCACATAGTGACGACAAAATGATTTCCTCATTAGGATTCATGGATGAAGGATGAAGATGATTGAAGATGTAGGATGAACACGAAATGAAAGCACCAATTGTTAATGGTAAATCCCTTAACAAGAAGGTAGAACAAAGAACGGACGTCGTGGAAGCAAAGTCCGTCAATCAACCGAGAACTGATATTGAAATAAAGTGCGAAAAAGCGTAAAAGGAAAAATAGATAATTTGATATTTCTTGAATGATGGAAAGGAATAACAAGGTACCTATTTATAATGCTAAATATCCTAACTTAGGGAATAAGAAACTAATTATATGCAAATCAATAACTAACTAAATAATATGGTAGAGGGAATATTCATAGAGATATGCTCGTATCATATGCACGGGACATACGAGTTTCAAATAATAAATACAAAACATAATAAATATCTAGAAAATAAGAATTCAAAGCAATGTGAAATTTTTTAAAAATAGAGATGTACTTATCATGTGTCACTCTAAATGAAGAATTTACTACTCCCTAATGAATGAAGCATTTATGTAATTTTAATTGATAATTTAATTAGAGTAACAACAATAAAATTAATGACAAAAAGAAGATGTGTGACTACTGATCACAAAGTATGAGTTAATTATAGTAAGATATACAAATAAAGAAATTATGTGTGAGAAACATGTTTATTGACTGTGATTGCAAGTCATTAATCCAGACAGTGCTTGCTAGTCATTAATCAAATAAAAGGTAAATTAATTTATAAATTTAATAGCTTAATTTAAAAAATTTAATTTGAAAAATATATATGGAATATTAAACATACCCACATTAAATATATGAATAATTTAAATCATAAAAATTTAAAATTTCTTTGAGAAGTCAAGTTAGAAAATATGTATTATCCAATAATCACATTTTAGTTTACTCTATATTTCTTCCGTTTAATTTCAGACCATAGCATAACTTGATATACATGGCCAAAGACTAAATGAATTTTTTATATTGGAAAGAATAAAGTTCTTACTTCCCGCCACATATACGTATAAAAAGTAAATTATCACTTAAAATAACGATAGTAGTTTATGCATCTTGTTTGTTTTGAATAATGTCACAATTTACACTGCTCTTTAATTGAGAGACGGATTTAATCTATATAATTTTAATCTATAAAGTTAGTAGTATTTTTTAATTAATTAGAGACGGATTAAAATATAATAATTAAAAATTTTAATTGAATAAATATTGGATGAACATTGTAAATATTACATATTTGTCGTTTAGCTTGTGAATTAATTCAAAGAAAAATATTGCAATAAAAGATTAAATCTCAATTTTAACCTAAATAAATAATTTTAACCTAAATAAATGGAAGACAAATTAAACTCTCAAGCACAATTCCAATTTTAACCCAAATATAAAGCTAATTAGTATATAAATTTAGTAACTTAATTATAAAAATAAATTAATGGTAGTGCACTATTTAAATGTGTTTTAAAACTTCTTCAAGAAGCTAGCATTTTATTGGACCATTATTTGTCTAATTGTTTTTGCCTTCAAAAATTGGTTTTGGATAGAAGACACTCCATCTTTCTATTTTCCCTCCAAAAAGGGCATCAATGTCTTTTCACCCAACTTGCACTTTAGATTATGATAAACTATGTGAAAATTATGTTATACTTGTTTTTGTCATGCCATATTTTATTTTATGAAATACCTATCTGCTTGGCTATGCCAATTATTTTTAATCAAATTCGGGTCCCAGTAGAGCCGCAAACCCTTCCCGGACTGGTGTACACATATAGGGATCATGAGTGGACTTTCGAGTTGAAAGGTCCAGTGACCGTTGTAGAATGTGGCCACATTCTCGGTTCACATACGTTTCAATATGGTATCTATGATGAACTTATATTATAATCGACTTTACAAACAAACTACTTTAGTGACTCGGGTATTTTTAAGTTAAAACCCTGTGATCACTTAACTATGGCTGACAAAACACTTTTACGAAAATTATATTTTCTGCAATGTGTCCACTTAGTATATCAAGTACTCAGACCAGCATATCTTTACTAAACATGCAGGTTGAACGTGGACGAGGGGCGGCGGTGTTGAGCAGAGACAACAAATAAGTTTTCTTAAGAATGTCCAATGAATTGTGTCCTCATACATAATTCATTGTCTTGAACTCTTCCGCTGCATATGTGCTATCTTTGGTACTAAGATATCTGAACCTAATCGTTGATACTCTGATTCATTATGCTATGAACTACCTAAGTTCGATTTGGAAGTCATGTTATCTTTTACTTACCATGTTTATGACTCTTTCCCTTTTACCCTTATATTTTGTCACGCTAAGCCAAACTTACTATTACTAATATGTATGATCGTGACAGAGTGGTATCAGAGCAATGTTCTTCCGCTCTGGATCCAAGAATTTTCTTTCAAGCCTTAGTCTAGATTAGTATCACTAGACTAAAATGTGACTAAAATGTTAAATATCGAAAGCTCAACACCCGACTCTTCAAGTTCAATTGCAACAATGAGGTAAACTCGTATGTCTTTCAAAGAATGTCGGTTACGAAAATTTTCGAACATTATTTCAAACTTCAAGGGAAAATACTGTATCCCTTTCGTCGACTCAGATATTAAGGATTATTATGTGAAAGATGATTATTTGCAATAGATGCCAATGTGTTATGTGGTTATTCATGCTCAATAACTTCAGTTAAGTGTGAGACTGACTAATGCATGCAAACATAGAGTGCTTAGGAGCAGGCTAGACTAACACTTTTGAACCTAGTTGTAAGTGGACAACTGCCCTAAGTGAAGGGACAAACCAAAGTTTGTGGTTTGAACTAAGATTAATGATTTCAATTTCCTATCGTTCGAACCAAAATTTGTGATTTCAATTTGTGTTTCAAACTTTGATTTGTCATGGTTGATTTGGTTTGATTGTCACTTAGAGTGATCTCACCTCTACCTACATCAATGAGAGCTTTGCAAGTGGCTGAAAAGTTTCTTCCTAACATTAGAGGTACTTGCTTGTCTACTTTCATATCAAGAACAAAGAAATCAGGGAATACGAAATCATCAACCCTTACCAACACATCTTCAATCACTCCTACAGTCTTTGTTGCAGTGTTATCGGCCATCCTTAAGCTCACATTTGTTGATTTGAGTGGCCAGATATTCAACTATCGTTGTACTTGAAAGGCATGATGTTTATACTGACCCCTAAGTCGCATAGAGCTTTATCTACCTACTCATCTCCAATAGAGCACCTAATGATAAATTGGCCGGGGTCTCTCTGCTTCATGGCTAATAAATTGGCCGGGATCTCATCTCCAATAGAGCACCTAATAACAATTGCAGATAAAATCACAGAGATAAAACAAATGAGATAAGGGAATTTCATGGATGTATTTTCACGGTTATGGTTCATACAAGTTACACTCCAGCACAATGGCGGACTTATAGTCTGCGTTGACACCATCCCCTCAATGATGTGGTTGTTAAGGGATAATTCCCTTAACAAGATTCCGGCATCGCGATTGCGATCGGTGAAGGGATAAAAGGTAGTTGCGGGAGCTTTGCCCGTCGATCACACCAAGAACAAAGATGAACAAAAAAGTAAACGCGTAAATGGAACATAAGTTTATGTTATTTCTTCATTGAATAATTCAAAAGATAACAAAGACACCTATTTATAATACTAATTCCCTAATATCCTAACTTAGTGACCAAGAAAATAGCCATAAACATATATGGAAAGATATGGAAAATAATTGATAGACAAATTAAGAGAGATATGGAGATATCTCGTACGAAATCCCCCACGGTTAGAATCCACCTTGCCCTCAAGGTGGAAACCACGACACAACAAAGAGCGTCGCGAACAAAAGCTTTGGCGAGCTATTCCCTCCTAGATCAAACGTACACCGAATAGGGGAGCATCTCCCTTCATCATCCCTATCAAAAATCATCAAGGGAGGACCAATGTGACTGTCAAAATTCAGCGCTAAAATGGATAGCTTGTCAACACGTCCAAGAACGCTCAAACATGGCGTTTCATTGCACGGCGGGATCAACCGTGCAACACCGTCAAGCAATGTTGGTTGAGGATTCATTCATGCAACATCACCACCATGCAAATCCTTATAGAGAAAGATAATTTCCTTCAAACGTATTGAAAAGGCACCTGCAACTTTATTCCCATCAACTGCATATAGATAATCACATCCTTTCTCAACCAAGCAATTCTCAACATATTGGGATGCCACTCGAGCAACATTGAATGATGTTATGACTGTCTTCACTTCCTCAACGGAATCAATCTCCTTATCGTCTTCTAGTAGTGTTTCCACCTCTCCACTAACATTGGGGATGCACGACGGAGAAATCCTGACTGGTAGGGGCGGTTCATCTTCAAATAATTCCTCGTCCTCTCCACTGACATCGGGGCTGCACGGGGGAGAAATAACAATTGGAGGAGGGACAGCCGCAACCGAAGGCAGCGATGCTGTTGCTGAATGGTGGGGGCTCGTTGGAGGCCAACAGGAAAGCTGACGCGACTGTGGTGGCTCTGGGACAACAGTTGAGGTGGTTCCAAACAAGAGGGCTGCCGTGTCTGTGGTGAGACCCAACTTTAAAGCTGGTGGGATGGTGGCTGATCCAAGTGCTGGAATTCGATCGATAGGTGCCGGCTGGGCAGGTCCCAGATAGTTGGTTGCCGAACTGTTGGATGCGTGGGTGGCGGCTGATCATAGGGCGAGTATCCCTGTTGTGTGCGCAACCATGGCGGGTCCCAACAAGAGGGCGGTGGTGGCGAGGACAAATCTGGCTCGTAGGACGACGGTAGCTGATATGCGGTACTCTGGCGCAGCCATGGCGGGTCCCAGCAAGTAGGCTGGCGGGCTTGGTCGAGATGGTGTTGTGGATGGATTTGCCTATCCTGTGGATATGATGGTTGCTGATCAAACGCTCTGATAGGATGGTGTGGGGGTTGATATACGGGCTGCCACGGGTGGTAATCCGCCTGCGGGAGATGATATCCGGTGTAGGTGTATGACATGTTGACTTCTATTGGGAGGAAGAGAAAATAATGAAAGTACCAATTGTTAAGGGATAATTCCCTTAACAAGATTCCGACATCGTGATTGCGATTGGGGGAAGGATAAAGTTAGTCGCGAGAGCTTTTCCCGTCGATCACACCAAGAACAAAGTTGAACAGAAAAGTAAAATGCGTAAATGGAAAATAAGTTTATGTTATTTCTTCATTGAATAATTTAAAAGATAACAAAGTCTCCTATTTATAATACTAGTTCCCTAATACCCTAACTTAGTGACCACGAAAATAATCATAAGCATACATGGAAAGATATGAAAAATAATTGATAGACAAATTAAGAGAGATATGGAGATATCTCATATCAGTGGGCTACACCTATACATAGGGTAGTCATTCCAAAAATTCAACACAACATGTACAAAACATCATTCTCTGCATACAAGCTCTCTTCTCTGCATTGTCTATTATCAAAGCTCTTCCCTCGCCATCATCCAGATCGCCAGAGCTTGTTTCGTCTACGGTGCTATAACGAAAAGACATGGTCGTTTTATCTTTATGAATGACACGCTAATCCGATAGCACTACCGGCTTGTAACCCTCTAGTTCGCCGGAGCTTGTTCTTTTTGCGGTGCTGCAACGAACAATACGAAGCTGTTTTCTCTTTGGGGATGACACACCAATCCGAGAGCATTACTGGGGCGTATCTCGTCTTGCGGAAAGAGGACTCCTTGACTAGGCTTACAAATTACATCTACGGTTTATTTATAGTTTCTGATTTGTATTTTCGTTTCAATTTATTTCCAATTAATTTCTCTATTCTTCATTGGGTTGTATTACGCCCGGTTAGTGTATCTTTGTATCACAGTTAGTCATTCCAGAAACCAACAATCACAAGACGAGATATACTTGCCGTTGAAGAAGGAGATTGGACTTTAAATTGAATCTAAAAAATTTCAAAATTAATACCTTAGCATGGAGGTGGATCCCGTCGCTGAGTTCCCCATCGCCGCTGTCACGGCCGCCCTTACTAAGTATAGCAAGGACGGGGAAATCGCGACCAAGGGGAGGGACTAAGAAGCGGGGAAGAAATGGGGGACACCATAAAAGTTGACACTTAATGCAAAAATCTAATTAACTCCCAAAAGAACATTTATTTTAGTCCACAAAAATATTTTAGTTTACCGAAATAAGCAGCGGATTAAAGTCTCAAAGTATTTGACATACTAAAAACCGTACGAAGTAAAGTAAACTCTTGTGACATCAGTTTCAAAAGTAGCAGCGGAAATAAGTTATCAAAGAGAGTCATCGGATGACGCCCATGTATGAAGACACGACGCATCCAAAGTTCCTAAGCTCACTCAACATCCATCGCAACATCCCGCTCAACCTGCACATAGAGAAAACATATGCAGGGCTGAGCACTTGTTGTACTCAATGGGCTCATGCCGAAAACATTTTATAACAGTTATGTCATCCATACCAGTGAACTTGAGTTTTACATGTAGTTAAGAAAATATCACGAGTATCACAAAAACAGTTTCATAGTCTGGCCAGACAATCAATCTCCCCACTTTCTCAACAATTCAACAATCACATCATTATTCCACAGTGCGGCGAAAGTGTGGCCACACTATTCGCCCACGAGACCGGCCGACTAGCAAGGACGGCTCCCGATCCCACCAGTCTACACAGCCTGATAGGGTTTGCGGCCCTACTCAGACCCGAATTCGTTTCACACATAGCCATATAGCCTAACGGAGTAAACTCAGACGAACTAGGCATCAGGCACACAATCTCAACCAAAACAATCCATGGCATGACATAACACTTTAAACCACCCTTATAGCTCCACAATCATACTTTGGAAAAATAAAAGAGTTAGTTAAAGAAAGCCCACCTCGCTTGCTTAGTCAACACAATACACATCTCAAAAGCATCCCTTGTTCCTTGTGCTCACGTACGCACAACAACCCTTGTCAACACCACAACACAATCAGCCTTCCATCAATACAATTTATCATTCATGTCCTATCATTCCTTTCATCGTTTTCTTAAATTACCCATCCCAAACGTTCACCAACATAAGGAAATACACCATAGTATAACTCAACGTATAACACATAACCACGCCATAAGATACGTTCCTTAATCACACATGCATCATGTAATTCATTCTAACTTGACAACAAGTATTATTTTAATATGACAGAAATCTGGTAGTACTGCGCAGTCGTTTTCTAAAAATCATTAGAAATCCATCCGACCTCCGTTGGGGCTGAAATTTTACCACAATACAGTAGACACATCAAATATCATCCAATTAAAATTTTACATCAAAATCACATATTTAGGTCGGTCAAATCAAAAACGAAACTCACTGGACGAGAATACAATTTCTGACAGAACTGCGCAGTTAACTTTAATAATTGATCTTTCGACAAAAGAGGCTGAAAGTTATGCACAACACAGACGACATCTCAAGTATTACTCAGTTAAAAATTCGTGCCAAAATACGATCGTTTGGTTGGTCAAACACGCATCGGAATCTACTGTCCGAACACCACAATTTTCATGTTTTACAAATTCGAATTACGGTTTATCCATTCATTCATCCAAACACATATATTCATGCTTCCAACACATAATCATGCTTGAAAAAGATCTCACAACCATGTTCTCATATATTCACATATCATTCACCAACGAATCATCCACAACCTCACACATACACATACATAAACGCATATCCGCATACTTTCTCATGCAAAATATCAATCCCAAACGATTAATTTTTAGATCTATGATTTCTACACTCACTATGTGCATGAGGGAATCAAGAAACATGGATTCAATGGAAAGGATGAGAAAGAGAATTCAAATATACCTTTCTTGTTCAAAAACAATCGGTAGGAATGATAATTGATGTGATTCTTCGATGAGTCTTGAATTTCCAACTCCAAATTGATGCAAGAACAAAGGATTGGTGGAGAATTGGTGGAGAAGGAGAGAGAGGGAGAAGAAATCGTGTGGGAGAGAGGAGAGGGAGAGAGTGGCGTGAAAATGGGGCTAGGGTTTGGGTTTTGCTTATTTATAGTCTAGAATAAATCCCACAATTAAATAAAGCAATTAAAATTGTGGAAGAATAAAATAGAGGTCAATAAATAAATCTCACATTTAAAATGAAAATAGGCGTGTATGTGGGAAGGAGGGTTTTAAAAAATTAGGCAATTCTTGGAGAGAAATATCTTAACAAAATTTGGTAAAAAGATATTGGGTATTTCATAAATAAGGCAACAAGATAATTAAAATAACTCTCCAAGAAGGAATAAGAAGGGGCGTGTATTTTGAAGGAGTATCAAGTAAATATTTAAATCATCCACTAAAATAGGAATATGATTTAAATTTGGTAATTAATTTTTTTTGTAGGAAAAGACTCCCATAAAATAGGTAACAAATAAATTAATTTCCACAAGGCAAATAAATGTATATGGGCGTGTAGGATGAAGAACAAAATAAAAGAAAAATATTCACATCCCCAATGGATTAGACATAAGTATTAATTTGGCACCTATTTGAATAGAAGGAATTCCACAAAATAGGAAACAAATATATTTTCCTCCACAATAAGGGAGGGCCGAAAATTGGCTTTAATCTCCACAAGGAAATAGTTCAAATCTTAATTTAATTATGGTGAGGAAACAAAATGTGGCATGATTTAATTGGATTTGAAATAACAAAAGGGAATCAACAAGACACCAATTAAATCAAAGAAAAGAATTCATCCTCCTAATTAGAATAGGGGATTTTCGAAAACTCACAAGATTAGGCTATGATTCGAATTTCAGGTAGCACAAATTAGGGATAATTCGATTTGGATTTAATTTGGATAAATATCCCAAAACAATTAATTAAATCCAAGAAGAAAATATTTATTCCAATAATTGAAGGGGCCGAAAATTCCCAATGAATTTGGCTAGAACAAAATGTGTGATCTCATTTAATTATTTCCCCACCTTGGATAAAAAGTATGACACTTCATTCCACATCACTCACGACAATTTATTTCACATAATCAACTCAATCACATAGGAACAAATAAATTCCATAAAAGAAGAAAATTTCCACTCGATATCCATATTAAAACAAAAGTGCAGAAATTTTTTTTGGGATGCTACAGCCGCTTTCCCTGACTCCAACACCGACGTACCCACGGTTCCCCGCTGGGTCCCCGCCGGGTCCCCTCCGTGACCACGACTTCCATCGAGTCCACATCATTACCCTTCAAGCACCTTGTGCGCTAATTAACCCATTTGGGTCGACTGGTGCATCCACCTTAAGTGGCACCGATGGTTCCACACTAAGTGGTTCCGTAGGATCCTTGATTGGATCGGGTGTTGAGCCCTTTGGGCCCTTCGGGGTCAACACGGGTGTTGGTGCCTTCGGGCCAACACGCTAAATGACGGTTCCACTGTTAGTGGTTCCGTGAGATCCTCCAATGGATCAAGTGTTGTGGTCTTCGGGTCACCATGTGTGTTTGGGCCTTAAGGGTCAACACGAGAACTAGTGGCTCCATGTTAAGTGGCTCCATAGAATCATCTAATGGATTGAATAATGGGACCGCAGGGTCCAACATGAGAGTTGATGTCTTTGGGATCAACACGACTGACTCCAATGTGGGGGAGAGACCTCGTGAATGTGAATGGTCGGGAAGTCCTACGGGACGTCTCCCGTCGTCCCCAAGGACATGGTTGTTGGGCGTGTCCCTTTGGTCTCAAGGGACGTCTCCCGTTCGTCGGGAGACCTTTTGCTCCCGACCTTGCCTTAGAAAATGTTGGAAGACATTTGGCACATGTTGGACCCAAGGGAAGTCTTCCGTTCATCGGGAGACATGAGGGACATTCGACTCCCGTCCGTGGCATGGGAAATGTCGGGAGATATTTTTCACCCGTCCGTGTCTTCAAAACGTCGGGAGACATAGGTAGATAATTCACTCCCGTCAATGCCTTAGAATAAGTCGGGAGCAAATTTTTCACCCGTCGGTCTCCCATTCGTCGGGAGACATGGGCTGCCATCCATGTCTTAGGAAATGTCAGTAGACGTTTTGCACCCTCACATCCCATGTAAGATCGAGAGTTTTGCACCCATCCGTCTCTTAGGAGATGTAGGGAGCAAATTTTGCACCCATCGGTCTCCCGTTCGTCGGGAGATATGGGGATACATGGGGAGACATTTGGCTCCCGTCTCGGATGTATCGACCGTCGGGTGCCGACGCGTCTCGGCCAGCATTCTGTCGGGCGGCTCGAGCTCTCGGCCAGCAGAGCGCACGGTGGCGCGCCTGCTCTCGGCCAGCTCGGACCCCCGTCTCGGCCTATCCGATTATCTTGGTGGCGCGCGCTCCCGGCCAGCAGCTCGCGCGACAGCGCGACTGCTCTCGGCCAGCGCCGCCATCCCTCTCGACTCTTCCGCCTAGGGTTCTCGGTCTGGCGGCTCGGCGCCTCGGCACGTTCTCGTTCGAACTGCCGCGCCATGCCTTCCACCGTCTCGACCTTGACTCGGGTGCGTCTGGGTCATGCGGTCTCGGCCTGTGGCGCGCACTAGCCCTAGCTCGCCTGCGCGTCGCCCCGTGATCGTGAGTCCCCAGCTCCCACTGTCTCGACGTCCCTACCTCGATCGCACGTGGTACGTTTGAGCAATTCAAGTTCTTTGATTCAATAGTTCTTGAGTTCAACATGCATAAAAATTAAACAAAACACAAGAACATTCTTCGCAATCAAATTGGACATGCATACATGAATTTCGCAAAATTTAAATCCAAATAATCAGAGCCAAAGACTGGCCCTGATACCGATTGAAGGGGTTGGCAGCGGAAGCGTGCATGATTTAATGATCACATAAATTTGATCTATTTAGCAGATTATTTAGGCAAATTCTATTTGCGTAATTATCACATGTATCATGCTCATAACTTGAATTAAAACATGCTTTAGCATATAAAAATCTCAAAAACATGCTTACTACGGAATTAGCCAATTTACCTCGTTGATTCAATCAAGAATCGATGATGGCTTGCTCCGTCTCCACGTGAAGATCTTCAATACTCAACGTTGGATCTTCTGACTGGTGTCCCGGACTATACGCTGATATTTGTGTGGGCAAATCTCACCAACGTACTAGGACTTGAATAACGAAGACATAACTCAGCTCACAGAGGAGGCAAAATTTCGAGCTCTCTCTTTATTAGAGGGGGACGAAAATTTGATAGATTAATAATGTGTATTTTCTGTGTCCTTTATTCTCCTATTTATATTAAGTCACATATTGGGCCCAGTCAGAGATCTAAGGAAGAATTTGGAACATGCCTCACCCAATTAGCTTTTTACTAATTAAATTGAACTCACAATTTAATATAAGCTTATATTGGAATATTACAAGCAGCCACTACAGAAGTAATATTGCACTGCCTTCCAAATCCGAAATTACAAGTATTCCGGGTTTCCTTTAATTGCATTTAATTTATTTCCCGCGCTTAAGATATAAACATCCATTAATTAATTATTGTCTGCTATGGACTTAATTAATTAATATATTTTAATCTCCAAGAGTGGACTTAGCAAAAAACTCTTATTTATTATTCATGGAGTAATTAAACTCCAACTAGCTAGGTTCCGAATAATAAAACCTTGTTTCGAGCTCCTCTTGTGGATGTTATCAAACGAGACTCCCATCGCGCACGATTCAACGTAATAGCAATCCTAGCACCGCTAGATAATGATCGCCACTATCCAATATACCTGGATCGTTGGGTGACGAAAAACCCGCACCTTTGGTAAGTTAAAGTAGTAGATACTCAATATCGTATGCTAAA
Organism: Salvia splendens; assembly: GCF_004379255.2. Taxonomy (NCBI): domain Eukaryota; kingdom Viridiplantae; phylum Streptophyta; class Magnoliopsida; order Lamiales; family Lamiaceae; genus Salvia; species Salvia splendens. The sequence continues at coordinate 19,796,421 of NC_056042.1, read as the reverse complement.
TGCTAACGTACATTGATTAAGAAATTAATTATCAAGACCTCGTCTTTCAGTAGATAGCATAAAGACTCGTCTTGCTGTTAGATCCATTCAGTGCTATACCACACCAACGTCATCTTATTTCAATAAGGCTTAGAAATAATCGGACTGACATTGCAACCTTTCACGATAGGTAGTCTAGGCCTATCTAGGTTGTGAAATTCTTATTTTTCTTTGTTTAGAACTGACCGTGTTACCTTAAATTGGACGCGGTCCACAACCGGTCTACTAAAACTAAGACTTAGACTTTGTTACGTTTGCTTATACATTTAAATATGCAATAAACAACCATTAAATGTAAAACATAACAACATTATGACAAAAAATAATCTGTTGCATTTATTGAAAAATAACAATTAGAGTTTTACAGTATCCAATCACTCGAAAGGTGATTTCTAGTATACAAAACCCTAACAATCTCCCACTTATACTCAAAACAACTTTCGAGTATACAAAATGGTAGTGCATACGTCTAAAATTTCTCCCACTTATACTGAAAGCGAGTTGAAGTCTTGAATGAGTCGAATGCCCATCCCTTCAACGTGGCACTCGAACGGTTTCACCGCCAAAGCCTTTGTTAAAGGATCTGCCAGGTCGTTCTCTGACGCAATCTTGACCACTGGTATGTCTCCTCTCTGCACTATATCCCTGATGATATGATACTTCCGCTCTATGTGTTTGCTCGCTTTGTGAGCTCTTGGTTCTTTCGAGTTTGCCACAGCACCAGAATTGTCACAATAAATGGTGATGCTCTTGGGTAGATTCGAAACCACACCTAAATCCATAAGAAAGTTCTTGAACCATACAACCTCTTTTGCAGCCTCCGAAGCGGCCACATACTCGGCTTCCATGGTCAAGTTTGCGATGCATTTCTGCTTCACACTCTTCCAAATTACGGCTCCATCTCCTAAGGTGAACACATATCCTGAAGTAGATTTTCTCGAGTCCTGATCAGCTTGAAAGTCTGAGTCAGTATATCCTAAAGGGCAGAGCTCGACTGCATTGTAAACTAGAGCATAGTCCTTAGTCCGTTTAAGGTACTTGAGTATGTTCTTTACGACAGTCCAATGTCCTTGGCCCGGATTCGACTGATATCTTTCCACCATGCCAACAGCAAAGCAAATATCAGGTCTAGTACAAAGCATAGCATACATGATACTTCCAACTTCCGAAGCATATGGAATCCTTCTCATTGCATATATCTCAGACGGCGTTTTAGGGCACATCTCTTGAGATAATGGATGCCGTGTCTAAAAGGTAAGAAACCTTTCTTGGCGTCATGCATGCTTAAACGACTAAGTACTGTGTTGATGTAAGGTTCTTGAGATAAGCACAACATCTTCTTTTCTCGATTTTGAAGAACCTTGATCCCGAGGATGTGTCCAGCGTCTCCCATATCCTTCATCTCGAACTAGTTCGACAACCATGTTTGTACTGATGACAACATCTTTTTATTGTTTCCAATTAGAAGAATGTCATCTACATATAAAACTAAGAACACCACATTCCCCTTATCAACTTTCTTATACACGCAGCTTTCACTTGGGCACTTTTCGAATCCAAACTTGTGAACAGTTTATCGAAACATTGGTTCCACGATCTAGATGCTTGCTTGAGGCCATAAATGACCTTCTTAAGCTTCCAAACCATGTGTTCTTTGCCCTTTATGGCATATCCTTCGGGTTATTCCATGTAGATGGTCTCCTCAAGACCGCCGTTTAGAAGCGCAGTCTTAACGTCCATCTGCCATACATCCCAATCAATATAAGCTGCAATAGACAATAGTATCCAGATCGATTTGAGCATGGCCACTGGGGAGAAGGTCTCGTCATAATCGACGCCTTCCTTTTGGGTATACCCCTTGGCCACTAGTCTTGCCTTAAAGACTTTAACTGGTCCATCGGGTCCACGTTTACGCTTATATATCCACTTGCTCCCAATGGTCGTACAGCCTTCGGGTAGGACGGACAAATCGTAGACTTCTTTGTCTATCATAGATTGTAGTTCCGAATCCATTGCTTTCACCCATTCGAAATGATCGACATCTGCCTGCGCCTCCGCAAAGTTCCAGGGATCTAATACATTGCTGTCTGAGGAGTGATCCATAGATTCTCACAAACCAATGTATCTGTCGGGCTCATGCGAGACCCTCCCACTGCCGCGCGGCACTACAATATTTTGAGTAGAAGTTGAAGTTTCGGGAATTGTTTGTACACTTGGTACTTGTTCTTGGTTAATGGAACTTGTGACAGAAGTTAGCTCATCAAGAGACACTTCACTGTTGGGTTTATGATTCATTACAAAGTCTTCCTCTAAGAATGTCGCGTGAGTACTCACAATGACTTTCTTGTCTCGGAGACTAAAGAATTCATAACCTTTCGTCCCTTTGTGGTATCCTATAAACAAACATACCTCCGTCCTTGATCCTAGCTTGGTTGGATCCTTTTCCAATACATGAGTCGGGCAACCCCAATCTTGAGATGTGCTAGATTTGGCTTGCGCCCAGTCCACAACTCATAAGGAGTAGTAGGTACGGATTTTGATGGTAAATTGTGTAAAATATGGCTTGCAGAAAGCAAGGCATGTCCCCAAAACGAAATAGGCAAACGTGCTTAACTCATCATCGATCGAACCATATTTAACAAGGTCCTATTCCTTCTTTCAGCCACGCCGTTCTGCTGGGGCGTGCCCGGCGCAGTCAGTTGGGATTCAATACCCGACTTCGATAAGTAGTCCAAAAATTCGGCACTGAGGTATTCGCCTCCACGATCAGATCGTAGGCTTTTGATATTCTTTCCATGATACTTCTCCACAAGAGTCTTAAAGTCTTTAAACTTGTCAAAAGACTCTGACTTGTGACGCATCAAATAGACATTTCCAATTTTCGAGAAGTCATCAATAAATGTGATGAAGTATCAAAAACCACCTCTTGCCTCCGTAGACATTGGTCCACATACATCGGAATGAACGAGCTCAAGTACTTCCTGGGCCCTATTGCCCTTAGCCTTAAAAGGCCTCTTGGTCATCTTGCCTTCTAAGCATGACTCACACTTATGAAAAGGTTCTTCCTCTAGACCTTTAATAAGATCTTGTTGAACAAGAGAATGGATCCTCCTTTCATGTGCATGACCAAGTCTAAGGTGCCATAAGTACGTTTTGTTCATTGAACTTGAAGGTTCCTCTCGTTTCTTTGAAATTTTCGATGTTGTATTGAGTTATGATTTGCGATTATTAAATTGTGTAGAAGTGATTGTGTACAGATTGTTTTCCATGATACCACGACAGATATAAGAACCATCTTTCTTAATAACGCAATTATCATTAAAAGAAATCGAATATCCATCAAAAAACAATTTAGAAACTGAAATTAAATTTCTTTTAAAAGAAGGTATCAACAAAACATTCTTCAAAATAAAAAATCTATCACTACTAAAACGCAAATAAATGTCTCCCACTGCAACGGCCGCCACTTTGGTAGCGTCGCCCAGGAGGACTTCGATCTCACGATCATGTAGCCGTCTTGTCACCTGCATTAAGTCAGGATCAAAACAAATATGATCAGTGGCTCTTGTGTCAATAACCCCAAGTGCAAGTAGATGTCAAAGTCAAACATGACTTAACTACTAAAGCTTGGTGCATACCTGTAGCCTTGCCCCTTTTTGGACAGTCTGGCTTCTAATGCCCCTTTTCTCCGCACTTGAAACACTCCCCGAGGGCTTCTTATTTTCCCTTTTCTTCTTCTTTCCCTTAGCCACTTTGCCCGATTCTGAGTTTGTGCCTTCCTTTTTCCTTTGCTAGGCTTTAAACCAGAGGAACGAGGTCCCGAAGTCATCATGGCAGCCTTAGCCTGGACCATAAGGTCCCCTGCTGACTGAAGTTCAGTCAATAGTTCTGCCAAGATGTAATTCCTTTTGTCCATCTCAAAGTTGAGCTTGAACTGCTGGATGCTAGGGGGAAGACTTTGAAGGATGATTGTTACCTGGGACTCGGGATCGATCATCCCTCCCAACACCTCAATCTGGTTGAGGTGGCTCATCATCTCGAGGACATGGTCCCTCACAGACGAGCTTTCCTTCATTGTCTTCGACATGATACTCCGAAAGGCTTGAGACTTAGCCGTTCGATTCTGAGTACCAAAAAGATTCTTGAGATTCTGCATAATTTCAGTGGCAGAATGCTGATGCTTGAGTACTGAAGACATAGATGCCAACATGTAGCACTTAGCCATTTCATTCGCCTTAGCCACTTTCTATGTTCATCTCTGAGTCCTACCGCAGTGTTAGCCGCCTGTACTGGAGGTCGCAGGGTTGTGAGCACAAAGTTGTACTCTTCAGATGTAAGAACGATGTCCAAATTTTGTTTCCATTCTATGTAAGTTTGGCCCTCGAGTTTGTTTTCTTTGAGAATTACAGAAAGTGGATTGAACGACATTGTGACGATTTGAATTGAACTGCAAAACAGAGTATTTTACTATTTGTCATAAACTTATGTAAGAAATTTGATTAGATTAACCATAAAACTTTTCTAAATCTTACAACTGTAAAATTAAAATTTTGTACCCTCCAGAGGAAGTCAATACGCATTAAAATCTTACAATATTACTTGTTACAACACCGACGAATAGTCCAGAGACCACAGAGTGGCATGGCCGCCTAATGTTGGCCAAGCAAGACCACCGAATTTAGCATTACAGAATCTCATTTCTACAACACACTCCCATAATAATGCTTATGTGCTGCTAACAAGATCAAGCTATCTCATAAATCCTGTATGAACTTCTGAATCTCGTAGTTTCTTAGGATTATGGTCCCCACAGAGCAGGTGGCGATAATATTGGAAACCACATTCTAGTTCATACCATTTATATTTGAGAACTCCGCCATATGAACTTGCTATTTCTTAGGATTATTGTCCCCACAGTGCAGGTGGCGATAATATTAGAAAAAAGGCTTCATAAATTGCAGACCAATTGGTGGAGCCATGTACAAACGTTGAGTTCGTAATTATAGCTTAGATATTTGGGTTATGGTTTTTCTTTAATTATCCTTAGCCTTAGGGCAGAGAAAGGCTTGATTAAATTCTGTTGGTATTTAATTTGCTGGATAATTAAATTTTATTAATTGCTATCATCCTTTAGGAAATTATTGTTCTAGAATATAATTCTTATTCATGTCTACTATAAGATATGTCTAAAATAAATTATTTTATTCTTAATAAGACATGAAAATTTAAATTCAAATTAATTCCATTGTTCAAGATTAGGAAGAGATATTTTATTATTTAATATATTCATACATATCTATCCTTTTTAGGATCTTAGATATATAAATATTAGGAAACTATAAATTATTCTCATCTATATCATCTAGGAATCAAAATAATATTATTTATTTCCATAGATATAGAAAATAATAAAAATATTCCTAAAGTCTAGATAAATATTAGGAAACTATTAAATTATTCTCATCTATATCATTTAGGAATAAAATAATATTATTTATTTCCATAGATATAGAAAATAATAAAAATATTCCCAAAATCTAGACAAATCTTCCAAAAAGATTTTATTTCCATTAAATAATAATATTTTAATGATATCTTTTAATAAAATAATTAAATAACCATTAAAATAATCCTTCATCGTTATCTCATCGTACGAGGTTCGCACGAACGATGAACGACGAAGATTCGACGAGTTCGTCGTCGAATCACGACGCACGCAGCGTCTCGGCCAGTGGCTCGTCGGGTGTCGCCAGCGTCTCGGCCAGGAGCGTGCGCTGAGGGGCGGCTCCTCTCGGCCAGCGGCGAGTTACTGTCTCGGCGGCTTGGCTCGTCGGGTGCCGACGCTTCTCGGCCTGGCGCGAACGCGGCGGCGCGCGCCTATCGGCCAGCGTCTCGACGTCCGTCTCGGATGTATCGACCGTCGGGTGCCGACGCGTCTCGGCCAGCGTTCCGTCTAGCGGCTCGAGCTCTCGGCCAGCAGAGCGCACTGTGGCGCGCCTGCTCTCGGCCAGCTCGGACCCCCGTCTCGGCCTATCCGATTGTCTGGGTGGCGCGCTCCCGCCCAGCAGCTCGCGCGACACCGCGGCTGCTCTCGGCCAGCGCCGCCATCCCTCTCGACTCTTCCGCCTAGGTTCTCGGTCTGGCGGCTCGGCGCCTCGGCATGTTCTCGTTCGAACTGCCGCGCCATGCCTTCCACCGTGTCGACCTTGACTCGGGTGCGTCTGGGTCATGCGGTCTCGGCCTGCGGCGCGCATGAGCCCTAGCTCGCCTGCGCGTCGCCCCGTGATCGCGAGTCCCCGACTCCCATTGTCTCGACGTCCCTGCCTTGATCGCACGTAGTACGTTCGAGCAATTCAAGTTCTTTGATTCGATAGTTCTTGAGTTTAACATGCATAAAAATTAAACAAAACACAAGAACATTCTTCGCAATCAAATTGGACATGCATACATGAATTTCTCAAAATTTAAATCCAAATAATCAGAGCCAAAGACTTGCTCTGATACCAATTGAAGGGGTTGGCAGCGGAAGCGTGCATGATTTAATGATCACATAAATTTGATCTATTTAGCAGATTATTTAGACAAATTCTATTCGTGTATTTATCACATGTATCATGATTATAACTTGAATTAAAACATGCTTTAGCATATAAAAATCCATAAAACAAGCTTACTACGGAATTAGCCAATTTACCTCGTTGATTCAATCAAGAATCGATGATGGCTTGCTCCGTCTCCACGTGAAGATCTTCAATATTCGACCTTGGATCTTCTGACTGGTGTCCCGGACTAACGCTGATATTTGTCTGGGCAAATCTCACCAACGTACTAGGACTTGAATAACAAAGACATAACTCAGCTCACGGAGGAGGCAAAATTTCGAGCTCTCTCTTTCTTAGAGGGGGACGAAAATTTGATAAATTAACAATGTGTATTTTCTGGCTCCTTTATTCTCCTTTATATATTAAGTCACATATTGGGCCCAGTCAGGGATCTAAGGAAGAATTTGGAACAAGCCTCACCCAATTAGCTTTTTACTAATTAAATTGAACCCACAATTTAATATATGCTTATATTGGAATATTACAAACAGCCACTACAGAAGTAATATTGCACTGTCTTCCAAATCTGAAATTACAAGTATTCCGTGTTTCCTTTAATTGCATTTAATTTATTTCCCGCACTTAAGATAGAAATATCCATTAATTAATTATTGTCTGCTATGGACTTAATTAATTAACATATTTTAATCTTCAAGAGTGGACTTAGCAAGAAACTCTTATTTAAAGAAACTCTTATTTATTATTCATGGAGTAATTAAACTCCAACTAGCTAGGTTCCGAATAATAAAACCTTGTTTCGAGCTCCTCTTGTGGATGTCATCAAACGAGACTCCCCTCGCGCACGATTCAACGTAATAGCAATCCTAGCACCGCTAGATAATGATCGGCACTGCCCAATATACCTGGATCGTTGGGTGACGAAAAACCCGCACCTTTGGTAAGTCAAAGTAGTAGATACTCAATATCGTATGCTCAATGTATGTTAGCATTAAGCATACGATATTGAGTATCTACTACTTTGACTTACCAAAGGTGCGGGTTTTTCGTCACCCAACGATCCAGGTATATTGGGTAGTGGTGATCATTATCTAGCGGTGCTAGGATTGCTATTATGTTGAATCGCGCACGAGGTGAGTCTCGTTTGATAATGTCCTCAAGAGGAGCTTGAACAAGGTTTTATAATTCGGAAACTGGCCAGTTGGAGTTTTATTACTTAATGAATAATAAATAAGTGTTTCTTGCTAAGTCTACTCTTAGAGTTAATAAGATGTTAATTAATTAAGTCAATAGCAGACTTTAATTAATTAATGGGCATTTATATCTTAAGCGCGGGAAATGAATAATAAACAAAATGGAAACCCGGAATACTTATAATTTCAGATTTTGATGGGGAGTTCAATATTACGTCTGTAGTGGCTGATCGTAATATTCCAATATAAGCTTGTATTAAATTGTGGGTTCAATTTAATTAGTAAAAAGCTAATTGGGGGAGCCCATATCCAAAACCTTCCATAGATCCCTGACTGGGCCAATATGAACTATTATAAATAGGAGAATAAAAGAGACAGAAAAACAATTTTTTTATTGTGAGAATTTTCGTCCCTCTATCTAATTAGAAGAGGAACGATTTTTTCTACTTCTTTTCTCCTCCGTGAGTTCTTCAGCTCCTCCTCCGTGAGAAGTTCTGTCTTCTTTATTCGAGTCCTAGTGTTTCGATAAGATCAGCCCACCCTGATGTCTTAATACAATTCAGGACAACAGTCAGAAGATCTGTGGTCTAGTATTGAAGATCATCGTGGAGAAGGCGCGAGCAATCGATGATTCTTTGGAGAATCAATGAGGTAAATTGGCTAACTCCGTAGCAAGCATGTTTTAGGGTTTTTTTGTGCTAAAGCATGTTTGAAATTCAAGTTATGAGCATGATACATGTATTAATTACGCGAATAGATTATGTCTGAATAATCTGCTAAATAGATCCGTATTATGTGATCCATTAGAACGCACGCTTCTGCTACCAACCCCTTCAATTGGTATCAGAGCCAGTTTTTGGCTCTGATTATTTGGATTTAAATTTCGCGAAATTCATGTATGCATGCGTTAATTGATTGCGAAGCATGTTCTTGGTGTTTTGTTTAATTTTTATGCATGATAAACTCAAGAACTATCGAATCAAGGAACTTGAATTTTTCGATCGTACGAGACGTGCGATCCGTCGGCGTTCACGCCGAGGTGGATCGCACCACGCGCGATCGAAGTAGGGATGTCGAGATAGTGGGAGCAGGGGAGCTACGATCACGGGGTGACGCGCAGACGAGTAAGGGCTCGTGCGCGCCACCGGCCGAGACCCCACCCCCCAGATGAACCCGCGTCGAGATCGACACGGAGCCTGGCACGGTGCGGCGGTTCGACCGAGAACTGGCCGAGACACCCAGGCGCCGAGAGCCCAAACCCTAGGTGGAAGGACCGAGACGAAGCTCCGAGCCACTGGTCGAGACGTGCGCACCGACTGGCGCGACGTGTGCCTCATGAGTGGGAGCATCGAGGCTCGGGAGAGCCGAGACTGCGACAAGCTGCTGGCCGAGAGGAGCTGCGCCACCGCGCAAGCTCCTGGCCGAGAGCACGCGTTGCCCGGAGAGCCAGATAGGCCGAGACGGGTAGCGAGGTGCTGGCCGAGAGCCAGCGCCATCCGTCGAGACGCCTGGCTAGATACGTCGGCACCCGATGGTCGAGACGACCGAATGCAGGCGTGCCTCTACACGCAGCAGACTGCGACGCCATGTGCGTCGTGATCCAACGACGAACTCGTCGGATTTTCGTCGTTCATCGTTCGTGAGAACCTCGTGCGATGAGATAATGATGAAGGATTATTTTAATGATTATTTAATTATTTTATTAAAAGATATCATTAAAATATTATTATTTAAGGGAAATAAAATCTTTATGGAAGATTTGCCTAGATTTTAGGAATATTTTTGTTATTATCTATATCTATGGAAATAAATAATATTATTTTATTCCTAGATGATATGGATGTGAATAATTTAATAATTTCCTAATATTCATCTAGATTCAAGATAAATATGGAAATAAGATTGGAATATATCTTTTGTGGATTTTATGTATTATATAACATTTGATTTTGTAACAAATCATGGATTAATTAGATTCTTTCCTTATTAAATGGATTTATATGGATTTTATTCCTAGATAAATCCTAGTTATATTTGGAAAATAATAATCTAATTTTATCTATATCCTATGGATTTATATGGATTTATTACGAGACAAATCCCAGTTGGATTTAGATAATGATAATATTATTTTATTCTTATCCTATGAATTTATATGAATTTATTCATAGATAAATTCTAGATGGATTTGGATAGTAATAATATAATATTTTATTCATCGCTAAAACTGGGAGGTTATACTCAATGATTCATGTCCTCCATTTCCTCGGCATAATTCCACGAAGATTGTTCGAGAATGCTTTTTGCATGTACTTGACGAGTTCTTTAAGGAATACGGTCAAGCTATTTTCTTTTAAGTAGCATGACAAGTCTTGGTTATTGATGATGAAAGATGGATATCAGTAGAATCTGTCAAGATGATTCGATTGGAATATCCTAATGAGACAGAATATTTTGAGGAATCGTTTGATCACTCAAATAGTTTCTGACTCAAGTCATTGCCTGGAGTAATAAGAAATGACTAAAAGAAGGTTTAACCGAAAAGTAGAAAACCTTCTGAATATTAGTCGTTATATTACTGTTAGAGGAAAGTAACATGATAGATGACGAATTCATATAGACTGCATTTTTCCTAAGTCCTAGTTCATATGAACAAAAGACTAGATATGGAAATAGAAGAGCCTGAATTGTCATCAAAATTTGTTTAAAGCGAGTGAAGATGCTTTGCAAGTTGGATTAACCTCTTTTAAAGAAGGACAATGACTTACATGACAATGCAACTTCCAGGTAAGAGATCTTGATCCAGTTAGGTTTTGTTGCAGTGGGAGCTATTAATGCTCAATTATTGTTTTATGGTTGATGATTAAGACATCATAGTATTGAAACAATATAGATGCAACAAGATTGAGTATTAAACAACACATCAACTTCTTAAACAATGAATGATAAAGTACTTAGGCTCTTAGTCTTAAGGCCAAGAAAATACTTAGTTATTGCTCAAACTGATCTAGACTATCAAGATTTTAACAACTTGTTAAATAGCTTGAAAGTCGAGAATGTCTTTTCGATGCACTATGAGTTAGAATCATTTGATTCTTAATACTTATAGAAGTGCAACGTAGAAAGAGTAGCAAGTCTCAATGGTTTACACCAATTAGGAGACGAGCAAAGAGTTATGATCAGAAGTGGGAGTCTAATCTCCATTAACGAATCCAAGCATTCTTTCAAAGAATGGGATAGTTATGTAAGAAGGAATCAAAGTCTTTCTAAGACAAGTTTGATCAAGTGATGAGTTGTACTCATGAAAATCTTATCATTAATAGGATAAACGTTAGATACAACGAGATACACCTTAAAGAAACTACCATCATCAGTACCTTCTACAAAACACGAGTTGTGGACTTGATCGACTCTAGTCTAGCACATCTCAAGGTGTAATATTATTCCAACGCATGTTGGAAAGGTATCCAAGTAATTGGAGTTGTGTATTGAGGTATGTTTTAAGGTTGTCCCAAATGATGTAAGATTATTAGTTCTGTAATCTTCAAAGATAGAATTTTTGTATGAAGATCAAGAAATGAACTAAAAGCCTAACAGCGTGATAACTCTCAGTACAGAGAGAGATATCGTATTTACCACGTTACCAAAGAGTTATGATCAGAAGTGGGAGTCTAATCTCCATTAACGAATCCAAGCATTCTTTCAAAGAATGGGATAGTTATGTAAGAAGGAATCAAAGTCTTTCTAAGACAAGTTTGATCAAGTGATGAGTTGTACTCATGAAAATCTTATCATTAATAGGATAAACGTTAGATACAACGAGATACACCTTAAAGAAACTACCATCATCAGTACCTTCTACAAAACACGAGTTGTGGACTAGAGCGACTCTAGTCTAGCACATCTCAAGGTGTAATATTGTTCCAACGCATGTTGGAAAGGTATCCAATTAGGAGACGAGCAAAGAGTTATGATCAGAAGTGGGAGTCTAATCTCCATTAACGAATCCAAGCATTCTTTCAAAAAATGGGATAGTTATGTAAGAAGGAATCAAAGTCTTTCTAAGACAAGTTTGATCAAGTGATGAGTTGTACTCATGAAAATCTTATCATTAATAGGATAAACGTTAGATACAACGAGATACACCTTAAAGAAACTACCATCATCAGTACCTTCTACAAAACACAAGTTGTGGACTAGAGCGACTCTAGTCTAGCACATCTCAAGGTGTAATATTGTTCCAACGCATGTTGGAAAGGTATCCAAGTAATTGGAATTGTGTACTGAGGTATGTTTTAAGGTTGTCCCAAATGATGTAAGATTATTAGTTCTGTAATCTTCAAAGATAGAATTCATGTATGAAGATCAAGAAATGAACTAAAAGCCTAACTGCGTGATAACTCTCAGTACAGAGAGAGATATCATATTTACCACTTTACCAAAGACTAATACCATTAAAAGCTTATGTACTAATAAATTCAACTTCAACACCTAAGATTGTTAGAACCATGTCGTAGTGGGAGCGTTCCTAGGAACATAACAGGTTCATGGGTCTAAGAGTGTCGCAAGACTCGGTCTTAGATTAACTTGAACATATTCACTTTAACTACAATGTAGAATTGGTTCATTTGGATATTCATCCTAGGAAAGGTGATAGATTCCAAACTACAATCTTAAATAGACAACATGTTTTACAAGACTTGCAATACTACCCACAGGTTGTGTCAGTCAGTGGGAGCTAGTACATTTGCAATTGTAAATGTGGATCTTAAATGGCTAGACAATGACAATGGGCTATGCCCAAAGAGAAATATCATCTTCTCGCTGTTTTTGTGCCAAGATTTGTTCGATCCTATTGTCTATCAGTACTCACATAATTAGAATGTATGTATCATGATTGTCAAGACAGCTTTCTATTAATAGAAGTCTTGAAGAAATCATCTACATGGAACATCCTAATAGGTATGTAATAGAGGGCAAGAAACACATGATTGGAAGCTTATGAAGACCTTTGTGGTCTTAGGCAAGCATCTAAATCAGAGATAAGTGTTTTGTCGAGATTGTCAAATGTTTGGAATTTGACATGTGCTCTTTAAGTGTGTAGTATGCACAAGTGCATTAAATATGGTATTATTGGTACTCTACGATGTTGAAATCTATAAAAGTTGTAAACAACTAAGATTGGCATCTAGCGTAGGAAACTGGTTGTCTACCCAGTTTAAGATAAAGGATTTAAGAGAAACTAATTATATTCTAAGCATCTAAGTCTTTAAGATTGCTAGAAAGAATGTTGAGACTCTCTTAGGAATCTTATATCTATACATAGCTTGGAACATTTTAGCATTGGAAATTCCATGAAAAGGTTGTTACCTTTCAAGATGGAATTGTCTTGTCTCTAGACAAGTGTCATTTGACGCTTAGTGAGAACAAGAACTATGAGACTAGTTCTTCAGATAGATGTCTCATGTATGCTATGATGTGTACTAAGTTTGATATTAGTTGTGCTTTAGCATAGCAAGTATATATCATATTAACCATGGCAAAGGACTTTGATTGAGGTAATGAATATACAATAGTACTTGAGAAAGACTAATCGCTATATTCTAGTTTACCAGTCATTCATGTAATGTCCTTAGGGTTACACTGACTAAGTCTTATGACTAATCAGTGATCGAGTAATTCATCCTCAGTTTATGTGTTTACATTAGGAGTATACTCCTAGTAGCTTTGATCGTAAGTTTGAGTATGCCTATGAGTGTTTTTACGCTAGCACAGGCTAACTCAAGAGGAACACGAGATCATAAGCTAAGCAATCACATAGAGAGATGAAATTAATTAAAGATCAAGAACGCAGCAAAGACATAGTGATGCAAAAGATATTATCAGAGAACAACCAAGCAGATTTTTCACAGAAAAATGCCTTTGTGGCAACATGTTTCAAACATGATGTGAAATGAATGGTAGTTCGATATATCTAGCTCCCATACCTGCTTTGTGTATAAGTGGGAGAGTTTTTGACAGTGGGTATACTCGAAAGCATGTTTTGAGTATAAGTGGGAGATTGTTAGGGTTTAGTATACTGAAAAGCATGTTTCGAGCAAATTCGCACGAATAGGAATCTTGCTTGTATACGGAAAAACTCTACAATCCACTTTTAACCCGATTCAGTATTATTCGAGCAGTTTGCACTAATAGAATCAGTATATTATTACATTGTGTTTACTTTTGCGTTTATAAGATGTTTTATAAACATTTAAATGCATAAGAAGTAAACAAAGCCTAAGTCTTTTGCTTAGTAGACTGGTTGTGGGTGTCGTCCACTTTAAGGTAACTACAGTCGGTTCTATGCAATGCTTTGCAAAAGAAAAAGAAGAATTTCACAACCTAGATAGGCTTTGGCTACCTATCGTGAAAGGTTGCAATGTCAGTCTGATTATTTCCAAGCCTTATTGAAATAAGATGACGTTGGTGTGGTATAGCACTGAATGGATCTAACAACAAGACGTGTCTTTATGCTATCTACTGAAAGATGGGGTCTTTATAAATATTTAGTTTTTAATCAATGTACGTTAGCATTGAGCAACGATCTTGAGTATCTACTACTTTGACTTACCAAAGGTGCGGGTTTTTCGTCACCCAATGATCCAGGTATATTGGGTAGTGGTGATCATTATCTAGCGGTGCTAGGATTGCTATTATGTTGAATCGCGCACGAGGTGAGTCTCGTTTGATAATGTCCTCAAGAGGAGCTTGAACAAGGTTTTATTATTCGGAAACTGGCCAGTTGGAGTTTTATTACTCTATGAATAATAAATAAGTGTTTCTTGCTAAGTCTACTCTTGGAGTTAATAAGATGTTAATTAATTAAGTACATAGCAGACTTTAATTAATTAATGGGTATTTATATCTTAAGCGCGGGAAATGAATAATAAACAAAATGGAAACCTGGAATACTTATAATTTCGGATTTGGATGGGGAGTTCAATATTACGTCTGTAGTGGTTGCTCGTAATATTCCAATATAAGCTTGTATTAAATTGTGGGTTCAATTTAATTAGTAAAAAGCTAATTGGGGGAGCCCATATCCAAAACCTTCCATAGATCCCTGACTGGGCCCAATATGAACTATTATAAATAGGAGAATAAAAGAAACATAATTTTTATTGTGAGAATTTTCGTCCTTCTCTCTAATTAGAAGAGGAACGATTTTTTCTACTACTTTTTTCCTCCGTGAGTTCTTCAGCTCCTCCTCCGTGAGAAAGTTCTGTCTTCTTTATTCGAGTCCTAGTGTTTCGATAAGATCAGCCCACCCTGATGTCGGAATACAGTTCGGGACACCAGTCAGAAGATCTGTGGTCTAGTATTGAAGATCATCATGGAGAAGGCGCGAGCAATCGACGATTCTTTGGAGAATCAACGAGGTAAATTGGCTAACTCCGTAGCAAGCATGTTTTAGGGTTTTTTTTTGTGCTAAAGCATGTTTGAAATTCAAGTTATGAGCATAATACATGTGATAATTACGCGAATAGATTTTGTCTGAATAATCTGCTAAATAGATTTGTATTATGTGATCCGTTAGAACACACGCTTAAGCTACCAACCCCTTCATCACGGTAGGTAGTCTAGGCCTATCTAGGTTGTGAAATTATTATTATTTTTTGTTTAGAACTGACCGTGTTACCTTAAATTGGACGACGCCCACAACCGCTCTACTAAAACAAAGACTTAGACTTTGTTACGTTTGCTTATACATTTAAATATGCAATAAACAACCATTAAATGTAAAACATAACAACATTATGACAAAAAATAATCTGTTGCATTTATTGGAAAATAACAATTAGAGTTTTACAGTATCCAATCACTCGAAAGGTGATTTCTAGTATACAAAACCCTAACACGTCACTGCCCACGTGTGTGCCGATAGAAGTAAGTTCTACACTTACAAGACTGTTGAGGGGAGGAAGCTCAACATGGGGAACCAAGCCTCGTCCAAATGTGTCGACTGTGGAGATATGGTCCTCAAGATGATGCCCGACGTGACAATCACTCTAAGAAAGTGCTACATGTCCCGGACATACGCAAGAACATAGTTTCTAGATCAATACTTGTAAATAGGGGTGTAAACTTGTATTTGAGTCTGATAAGTTCTATGTGTATATAGTTTGGAAAACCCATCGGAAAAGGTTATGTCACCGATGGTCTTTTTAAAAAAAGTGTATCGGCTATTCACCGTGTTGAAAAGCCGTTGGCTAATAATGAAAATGTCAATACTTCCTCCTATTTGTGGCATTATAGATTATGACATGTGTATTCTAATGCTATAAAAGTTTAGTAAATTTACTAAAGACAAAAGAAGTCAATACCCATAACAAATGTGAGATTTGTCTTGAGACGAAAATGACTAGATTATCATTTCATTCTATTGAACGAAACATGAAACCCCTTGAAAATCCACATTGATATATGTGATTTAAAATTTGTGCAAATCAGAAGTGGTATAAAGTAATTTATCACGTTCATAGACTATTGCACAAAAATTAAAAGAACGAAGTCGAGAATCAACTTGGATGTGAAATCAAAATGATTCAAAGTGATAGAGGAGGTGGATACGTAGCCCCGTTTGAGAAATTATGAAATGCAAGTGGTATAATTCATTAAACGACTGCTCCATATTCACCACAATCTAATCGTGTTGCAGAACGCAAAAAATTGAACTCTTAAAGAGATGATGAATGCGTTACTTATTAGTTCAGGGATGCCCCAGAACATGTGGGGAGAAGCTGTTTTGACAGCCAACTACATCCTAAACAAAATCCCACTGATGTCACTCCTTATGAGTTGTGGAAAGGAAGGAAGTCATTCTAAAAATACCTCAAAGCGTGGGGGTGTTTGGCAAAGGTGATGGTTCCTTTGCCGAAAGAAGGTACAATCGGTCTTAAAATGATTGATTGCATCTTTATTGGGTATGGACTTAATAGTAGCGCATATCGATTTGTTGTCTACAAGTCTAAAATACCGACTGCGATCGTAGGAACAACAATCTAGTCAAGAAATGTAGTATTTCTCGAAAAATATATTTCCTCACAAAGACAAGGAAAATGTTGCATCCAATTATGAGACGAAAATTGAGTATGAAGCCACTAGTTCTAAATTAGCGGATAAAGTGCCAGAATCGCACAAGCGGACAATGCCTGATCAAACGATACAGTACTAAGACGTGGTAGTATGGTCAGAATACCAAAGACCTTTGGTCTTGACTAAATTGCCTTTATGTTGGATGAAAAACCAACATCAACAAAAGTAGCCTTTGCTAGCCCGGACGAGTTGCGTTGGAGAAAAACTGTTCAAAGCAAAATTGATTCAATTTTGCTAAACAACGCTTGGGTGTTGGTTAATCTACCTAAGGGTGCTAAACCTTTAGGATACAAATTGGTCCTTAAAAGGAAGTTTAGGGACGATGGAACAGTTGATAAGTATAGAGTCTGACTGGTAGTCAAAGGCTTTAAAAAAAAGAAAGAGTATGATTTCTTCGATACATGTTCACATGTAACGAGGATTACATCAATTCGAGTGCTTCTGCGATTGGTTCTGTGAACAATCTTGAGATTCATCAAATGGATGTTAAAATTGCATTTCTAAATGGTGACTTTTAAGATGAAATCTATATGGAACAACCTGAATGTTTTGTAGTACCTAGACAAGAGAGAAATGTATGCAAACTGGTTAAGTCCGTCTATGGATTGAAACAAGCGTTATTGCAATAACACTTGAAATTTGATAATGTTATGTTATCAAATAGATTTAAAATCAACAAATGTGACAAATGTGTCTACATTAAGAACACTGATAATGGATACGTTATAGTGTTCCACTACGTTGATGATATGTTAATCATGGGTAGTAACACCCAAGTGATTAACTATACGAAAACCATGTTAAAGAGAAACTTTGACATGAAGGATATGGGTCTAGCCGATGTGGTTATTTTTGGAATGAAAATTCAAAGAAAAATTGAAGGAATCATCTTGACACAATCTCATTATGTTGAAGAAGTACTAAAGAGATTTAACGCCTATGATGGCATGTCGGCTAAGAAGCCTATAGAGCTCCATGTTCACTTGAGCAAGAACAAGGGCGGGCCCGTTGCACAAGAAGATTATTCACGGGTCGTTGGGTGCATTATGTATTTGACTAATTGTACTAGACTTGACATTGCTTGCATTGTGAACAAGTTGAGTCGTTACATGAGCAATCCAAGCAAGGAGCATTGGAAAGCTCTTGTAAGAGTTTTGAGGTACTTAAAGTATACTCAAAATCATGGGCTACAATTCTCGAGATACCCCCGGTACTTGAAGGGTACCGTGATGCAAATTGGATATCCGATAATAAAGACTCACTTTTAACAAGTAGATATGTCTTTACTATTGGGGGTGGTGCTATCTCGTGGAAATCAACGAAACAAACATGTATAGCCCGATCAACCATGGAATCAGAATTCATAGCTTTAGATAAAGCTAGTGACGAAGCCGAGTAGCTTAAAAACTTCCTTGAAGATATTTCAAGGTGGTCTAAGTTAGTGATTCAAGTGTTGATTCATTGTGATAGCTAAGCTGCTATAGGAAAGACAAATAATGGCTTTTACAATGGTAAGTCTCGACAAATTCGTCGACGACAAAATACCATGAGACATTTGATCACAACAGAGGTGATTACATTTGACTATGTGAAGTCTTTGGATAATCTAGCGGATCCGCTAACCATATGGTTAAATCGTGATCAAATGAATAAAATGCTAGAGGGAATGAGTTTGAAATCCATAAACTAAAGAACTATCATAGTGGTAACCCAACCATGATGACTGGAGATCCCAAGAACTTGGTTCAATGGGAAAACTAAGCAATGAGAGTTCGTGAGAAACACTCATCTATATCTATTCTCTAGGGAGCAATAGAGTGTTGAACAACTTGCCTAGCGGTGAGGCTAAGTCTATGACTTTTAATGACTCCTAAGAATCTCGAGGAGATCGAGTTCTTAAGAAGACCGAGTAAGGTAAGATACTCGATTAGGAATCACCTATGTAAGTGTGAAGTGTGTCCGCTTCAAATAACACACTTATGAGTCCAAAGTGGTGTCCAAGGCCGCATAGGACACAAAATGTGAGAACGGATGAGGTTGAGGTGTTTAACTGTTAACATCATTGTCTCGGTGCACGCCGTGGAGGAATACTTCAAAGTATCGCCCTACTAGTTCAAAGTGGCTTTGAATTATTCTTGTGCTTTTTCCTATCAATTGCTTGATCACCAATTGGGAGTGTTAGGATTTCTTAGAGTAATCGGGAGATGAAATATTTAATCTTGAAATAAGAATAATTCACACCTTAATTCAATAAAACTCGGGAGAGTTGAGATTATGAGTGGGATCTTTAATCTAATCAAACCTTTGGGAGTTAGGTCTAAGATTTAGAAGGGGACTTCACTTATTACACCTAATCTACAGATTTCTCACCTCGGGAGGGGGTTTAATCTACAATTGTGATTGATTCAACAATTCTAGAGACTTTAAATGGTAAATTGGTTTTAATTGGGTTAAGCTATGAGTTGTGCATCGGATCCTTAAATTCTGCATATTTCTCCATCATCTACACAACTTGCTTTATCACTCTCTTGTTTATTTGTTCTATTTTATTCTCTGAATTTACATGCTTTTAGTAGTTGTTAGTTTCAAAACCAAATTTCCTGATTGTCTGGATAGTAGTTGAAATTTGTTCGTGGTACTTAGGTTTACACTTAATTGCCTCTGTGGGATACGATATACTCTTGCTTGCTATTTGCTACGATAACCCCGTACACTTGCGGGTATTATTTGGGTAAAATAAAGTTGAGTCAAGTTTTTGGCGCCGTTGCCGGGGACAATTTTTGTGTTATATAGCTTGATATCGTGATAATAATCAAGATTACTACTTCAGATTTTACTGCTTTATTTTTCGTTTAATTTTTTTTGAGTTCTCACATTTGTGTTTCTTGTTCAGGTGTATGCACACACGCTCTAAAGGCTTGCCTCTAGAACCTTTCGATCCGGAGATCGAAGCAACAAACCGGAAGAGGAACGCTTATAGGAGGCTCACACAGAAAGTTCAAGCTTCTTCGCCTAACCGCATAGGAGCATCCTCAGTTCAGAGGGACCTTTCACCCATCCGATCACCAGTTCAGGACCATCAACTGTTTGATCCCGTTTCTCCTAGTCTGATGGAGTACGAAGAGGGTAACAACGGTCCACCACCCCCTCCTCCCAATTATGCTGAGCTTCTACGACAGCTGGAGGAGTTGCGTCAACAGGTCAACCGTGGACCACCCGTGCCTGTGCAGAATCAATATGTATACCAAGGCCAGGCAAATCCAACTGTTCATAGCAACATCGCGGCCAATACTTTTGAGTTGAAAAGAGGACTAATCCAGATGGCGGAGAACATTGCTTTTAGGGGCAAATCCATAGATGACCCTAACAAGCATATCACTAAGTTCATTCAGATTTGCAACACAACAAAGATGAATGGAGTGACAGATGAGCAGGTTCGACTAAGGCTGTTTCCTTTCTCTTTAGAGGATTCAGCAAAGGATTGGTTGGAGAGTTTGGAGTCGGGCTCAATCAGAACATGGGATGCTATGGTAGAGAAGTTTTTAGAAAAGTTTTATCCCCCCAGTGAGGCGATTAAGAGGCAACATGAGATCATTGCCTTTCAGATGAACCCTGCGGAGAATATCAGAGAAGCATGGGGGAGGTTCAAAGCTTTGATGAAGCGGTGTCCCAACCATGGGTTAACCCCGACAGTGCAAGTCATTACATTCTTCAACGGGAGTTGAATTTGAGCTCAGGTGGAAATATTCTCAAGAAAGGAGTGAATGAAGCTATGGAAGTGATAGAGGAGCTTGCATCTAATGACGAAGGATGGAGCAACGACAGGAGTAAGGTGCATAGGGTGGCTTCTACTACAGATCATGATCCTATGAGCTCCCTATCCGACAAGTTGGATGCGCTGACCATGAAATTCGACTGCATAGCAATGGGGCAACCATCTCAAGAACCCCAAGGAAAAATGGGGGACGTGAACTATGTGAATCAAGGGGACAACAACCGGTACTTCAATAATCACCGCGCCAACTTTCAGGGTGGAGGATATAATCAGTTCGGGAACAAATGGCATCCCAATCTATCTTATGGAAACCCAAATAATGCTCTGCAACCACCCCCGGGGTTCACAGTTACTGATGGAGTGGTTAATGATCCGAAGAAGATGACCACGGAAGACATACTCAAGTCTTTCATGCTACAGTCCAACAAGCTCATGGAGCAGAACAATCAAAGGATTGAGAAGGTTGAGACAGATGTGCAAAGTATGGCCACTCATCTGAAGAACATAGACACACAGATCAGCCAGATTTCCAATACTCTGAGTACTATTACTCAACCGGGAAAATTCCCTTCGAACACCATCATAAATCCCAAAGAATGCAAAGCTGTGCATCTAAGGAGTGGCACTGTCTATGAAGCTCCCTCACTGCCTGCGACCACATCTGATACCGTTCTTGAGCCCAAGGCTGCCGTGGCAGAGAAGGAAAAGGAGGCTGAAAAGGAGAATACTGGCACCACTTCTGGAGTAAAGGTGCCATTCCCACAGGTACTGAATCAGAAGAAGAAGAAGAAGAAGAAAGATGAGCAGTTCACTCGATTTCTGGACATCTTCAGAAAGGTGCATGTGAACATTCCTTTGATCGAGGCACTGCTGCAGATGCCTAAGTACGCTAAGTTTCTGAAGGAGGTGATAGCCCAGAAGACCAGTTGGGGGCAGGTTGACACTATTAACCTAACTGAAAATTGTAGTGCTCTGCTGCAAAGGAAATTGCCTGCCAAGCTGAAGGACCCTGGAAGTTTCACTGTCGACTGCCTCATTGGGGGCTATAAAGTGGAGAATGCTCTCTGCGATCTAGGCGCGAGCATCAATCTAATGCCACTATCGGTGTTCAAGCAACTGAACATCGGTACTTTGAAGCCCACCTCAGCCACACTACAGATGGCAGACAGATTTGTCGCGTATCCAGAGGGCATCGTGGAAGACCTACTGATTAAGGTTGGGGAATTTATTTTTCCTGTCGACTTTATGGTCTTGGACATGGAAGAAGACAAGGGAGTCCCCCTACTGCTAGGACGTCCCTTTCTTGCCACTGCTGAGGCAAATATAAACGTGAAAAGGGGAGAGTTGACAATCTTCATGGGAGAAGAAAGTCAAACGTTTTCCCACAAACCGAGAAGCATGGATGGAAGCACTGAGGTGTGCAAGGTGGTGCGTCTGAAGCACCAAGTGACTACTGAAGAAGGAGGATCGAGTGCAGTCAGAAAAGTGAAGCAGAAGGACTTTTATGAGCCTCACATGGAGATGATGGCTTCCACTGACTCGGAGCCATTAGCATGGATCGATGCAGACCATAGTCGCTCTTCACCGGTGCACGCGGTGATCACTACTGAACCCCCTAGGATGGGGGGTAAAATACCAACTACTGTCAAGGGAAGAAAGATAACTGCTCCAACACTGAAGGAGCCTATCCCGAGAGAGCCTGAAAAGTGGTGGCTCACCAAGACTTGGAACGATCTATTTCCTCATGGAGGAGGAGCCAAACGATCACCTGGAGGCAACTCTAGGATGAAAGGGGATCTCGGTTGATATTTGAAGACGTCGGGCACACGACGATAAAAAGGTGCGCTGCATGGCCATGAAAGGTATCTTTTATTGTTTTATGTATTTCTTTTAGTGTGTTTGCTCAGTAGGCATCACCTCTCCACCAACGTTTCAAACTTATTTCTTTGCGTAGCTTTGAATAAGTTTGGGGGGGTGATATGGTGGATGGTGAACCTATGAGCATGTTTATTGTTTTCATGTTATTTTTGGGTAGTTTTAAAATTTTTGGGTAGTTTTAAAATTTTTGCTTAGGATTTTAATTGACTTGGATGAAACTGAATGGGGTCGGAGCAATTTGAATTGAATTCAAGCATGTTTGTTGGATGAGTTGCTAATGATGCTTTATGTTAAAATGTTTGTGAAAACTTGTTGATATGACCAAGCATGCTTGTATGTCCTTATTGTGATTTGCCTAAAGTGAATTGCTCGTTGCATTGTCCTTTGCCATAACCCTGTGAGACTTGAGCCTATATATTTCTAAATGTGTGATTATCGTCATTGTGTTATATGTTTCTAGAACTTGCTCGCGATCTTCCTTGAGTCTACATAGTGAGTATAGATTTAGGAAGTGACGTTAGGCCATCCGTTCTAGCCTTGTTTTTACTTTCACCCTAAAATAAAAATCATAATCCTTTGTTAGCCATATTTGAGCCTAATAGCCTTTTTCTTTGATAACTTGGGGTTGTATATATGCTTGAAAATAATTTTGGGGGAAAAGAACACTTTTGGATGATAAGAAGAATTTAAAGATGAAGTATTGACTTGAATATCGTTGGAAAAGTGGATGTATGCTTGAAGTTAAAATAGGTAAAAAAGAGTCAAAATGAGCCAAGCCGTGACTGGGGTCTGCTTCAAACGTTAATATGCCTATCAATATGGGGTCCAAATCCTATTTTGAGAGTACCATTGTCTTCATCATCGAAAGAGCTTCGCGTGGGTACCTCACACGCCCCAATCGGAGTTCGGATGAGAGAGATATGACCGATCTACGAAAGCCGCGCGGACTGCTGGGAGCTACCCGGCCGGGTGGATTTTATGTGCAATAATTCCACCCGGCCGGGTGGCCAATTTTGTTCATAAAGAGTCCAGATACTTCTACCCGACCGGGTGGATTTTATGTGCAATAATTCCACCCGGCCGGGTCCGTCTGACTGACGATTTTTAGCCCAGAATCGATTTTTCTGAGGAAAATAAAAAAGAGAAAGGCTAGGGCAACGAAAATTCATTCTCTCCAAGCCGCAAAAACACACACTCTCTCTCTAGGAAGCACTCTTGGAAGAAGATTGGAGATTCAAGCTTCAATTCCTCCGCCAATTGTAATCCGTATCATGGTTTCCCTTGTTTTTCTTAGTTTCTTTTTGTTATCTACCTTGAACATGAGTAACTAAACCTTTTATGTAGAATTCTTGGTGAAGATGCATTGATTCATAGTTTTAATCTAATTAATTTCGTTTTTATCTTGCTCTTGTAATTGTTTGAATTATTCTTGTGCTTTTTCCTATCAATTGCTTGATCACCAATTGGGAGTGTTAGGATTTCTTAGAGTAATCGGGAGATGAAATATTTAATCTTGAAAGAAGAATAATTCACACCTTAATTCAATAAAACTCGGGAGAGTTGAGATTATGAGTGGGATCTTTAATCTAATCAAACCTTTGGGAGTTAGGTCTAAGATTTAGAAGGGGACTTCACTTATTACACCTAATCTACAGATTTCTCACCTCGGGAGGGGGTTTAATCTACAATTGTGATTGATTCAACAATTCTAGAGACTTTAAATGGTAAATTGGTTTTAATTGGGTTAAGCTATGAGTTGTGCATCGGATCCTTAAATTCTGCATATTTCTCCATCATCTACACAACTTGCTTTATCACTCTCTTGTTTATTTGTTCTATTTTATTCTCTGAATTTACATGCTTTTAGTAGTTGTTAGTTTCAAAACCAAATTTCCTGATTGTCTAGATAGTAGTTGAAATTTGTTCGTGGTACTTAGGTTTACACTTAATTTCCTCTGTGGGATACGATATACTCTTGCTTGCTATTTGCTACGATAACCCCGTACACTTGCGGGTATTATTTGGGTAAAATAAAGTTGAGTCAATTCCCGGTGAGTGAGAAATTATGAATTAAAGTTTTCACAATTGTGAGCTATAAAAGAGCTATGAGATAAAACCAATGGATTAATTAAAGGGAAATTGGTCCCTAAAACCATAAATTTTGCCTAAAATTTGGTATTTCCCACGAACTTTAAAGCTGATATATAATATCACAAACTTTGCATTTTGTTTGGGCTTGTGTCTGCATACATATGCATTTGGTAATTTTCACTCATGTGGGGGATTGTTGGAATCGTGTTTTGTCAATGGACTTTGACTAATGACTAATAATAAATGTGACGAGACATTTAATTTTATAAAATTAAATGCAACAGCGACGATCTACTTTCAGAGTAGATGACCGTGGTATACTAATTTTCTCCAAACCGATTCCCGGTGAGTGAGGAATTATGAATTAAAGTTTTCACAAATGTGAGCTATAAAGGAGCTATGAGATAAAACCAATGGATTAATTAAAGGGAAATTAGTCCCTAAAACCATAACTTTTGCCTAAAATTTAGTATTTCCCACGAACTTTAAAGCTGATATATAATATCACAAACTTTGCATTTTGTTTGGGCTTGTGTCTGCATACATATGCATTTGGCAATTTTCACTCATGTGGGGGATTGTTGGAATCGTGTTTGGTCAATAGACTTTGACTAATGACTAATAATAAATGTGACGAGACATTTAATTTTATAAAATTAAATGCAACAGCGACGATCTACTTTCAGAGTAGATGACCGTGGTATACTAATTTTCTCCAAACCGATTCCCGGTAAGTGTGGAATTATGAATTAAAGTTTTCACAAATGTGAGCTATAAAGGAGCTATGAGATAAAACCAATGGATTAATTAAAGGGAAATTGTTCCCTAAAACCATAAATTTTGCCTAAAATTTGGTATTTCCCACGAACTTTAAAGCTGATATATAATATCACAAACTTTGCATTTTGTTTGGGCTTGTGTCTGCATACATATGCATTTGGCAATTTTCACTCATGTGGGGGATTGTTGGAATCGTGTGTGGTCAATGGACTTTGACTAATGACTAATAATAAATGTGACGAGACATTTAATCTTGTAAAATTAAATGCAACAGCGACGATCTACTTTAAGAGTAGATGACCGTGGTAGACTCATTTTCTCCAATCCGATTCCCGATGAGTGAGAAATTATGAATTAAAGTTTTCACAATTGTGAGCTATAAAGGAGCTATGAGATAAAACCAATGGATTAATTAAAAGGAAATTGGTTCCTAAAACCATAAATTTTGCCTAAAATTTGGTATTTCCCACGAACTTTAAAGCTGATATATAATATCACAAACTTTGCATTTTATTTGGGCTTGTGTCTGCATACATATGCATTTGGCAATTTTCACTCATGTGGGGGATTGTTGGAATCGTGTGTGGTCAATGGACTTTGACTAATGACTAATAATAAATGTGACGAGACATTTAATCTTGTAAAATTAAATGCAACAACGACGATCTACTTTCAGAGTAGATGACCGTGGTATACTCATTTTCTCCAAACCGATTCCCGGTGAGTGAGAAATTATGAATTAAAGTTTGTCACAATTGTGAGCTATAAAGGAGCTATGAGATAAAACCAATGGATTAATTAAAGGGAAATTAGTCCCTAAAACCATAAATTTTGCCTAAAATTTGGTATTTCCCACGAACTTTAAAGCTGATATATAATATCACAAACTTTGCATTTTGTTTGGGCTTGTGTCTGCATACATATGCATTTGGCAATTTTCACTCATGTGGGGGATTGTTGGAATCGTGTGTGGTCAATGGACTTTGACTAATGACTAATAATAAATGTGACGAGACATTTAATCTTGTAAAATTAAATGCAACAACGACGATCTACTTTCAGAGTAGATGACCGTGGTATACTCATTTTCTCCAAACCGATTCCCGGTGAGTGAGAAATTATGAATTAAAGTTTGTCACAATTGTGAGCTATAAAGGAGCTATGAGATAAAACCAATGGATTAATTAAAGGGAAATTAGTCCCTAAAACCATAAATTTTGCCTAAAATTTGGTATTTCCCACGAACTTTAAAGCTGATATATAATATCACAAACTTTGCATTTTGTTTGGGCTTGTGTCTGCATACATATGCATTTGGCAATTTTCACTCATGTGGGGGATTGTTGGAATCGTGTGTGGTCAATGGACTTTGACTAATGACTAATAATAAATGTGACGAGACATTTAATCTTGTAAAATTAAATGCAACAGCGACGATCTACTTTCAGAGTAGATGACCGTGGTATACTCATTTTCTCCAAACCGATTCCCGGTGAGTGAGAAATTATGAATTAAAGTTTTCACAATTGTGAGCTATAAAGGAGCTATGAGATAAAACCAATGGATTAATTAAAAGGAAATTGGTTCCTAAAACCATAAATTTTGCCTAAAATTTGGTATTTCCCACGAACTTTAAAGCTGATATATAATATCACAAACTTTGCATTTTATTTGGGCTTGTGTCTGCATACATATGCATTTGGCAATTTTCACTCATGTGGGGGATTGTTGGAATCGTGTTTTGTCAATGGACTTTGACTAATGACTAATAATAAATGTGACGAGACATTTAATTTTATAAAATTAAATGCAACAGCGACGATCTACTTTCAGAGTAGATGACCGTGGTATACTAATTTTCTCCAAACCGATTCCCGGTGAGTGAGGAATTATGAATTAAAGTTTTCACAAATGTGAGCTATAAAGGAGCTATGAGATAAAACCAATGGATTAATTAAAGGGAAATTAGTCCCTAAAACCATAAATTTTGCCTAAAATTTGGTATTTCCCACGAACTTTAAAGCTGATATATAATATCACAAACTTTGCATTTTGTTTGGGCTTGTGTCTGCATACATATGCATTTGGCAATTTTCACTCATGTGGGGGATTGTTGGAATCGTGTTTGGTCAATAGACTTTGACTAATGACTAATAATAAATGTGACGAGACATTTAATTTTATAAAATTAAATGCAACAGCGACGATCTACTTTCAGAGTAGATGACCGTGGTATACTAATTTTCTCCAAACCGATTCCCGGTGAGTGAGGAATTATGAATTAAAGTTTTCACAAATGTGAGCTATAAAGGAGCTATGAGATAAAACCAATGGATTAATTAAAGGGAATTTAGTCCCTAAAACCATAAATTTTGCCTAAAATTTGGTATTTCCCACGAACTTTAAAGCTGATATATAATATCACAAACTTTGCATTTTGTTTGGGCTTGTGTCTGCATACATATGCATTTGGCAATTTTCACTCATGTGGGGGATTGTTGGAATCGTGTTTGGTCAATAGACTTTGACTAATGACTAATAATAAATGTGACGAGACATTTAATTTTATAAAATTAAATGCAACATCGACGATCTACTTTCAGAGTAGATGTCCGTGGTATACTAATTTTCTCCAAACCGATTCCCGGTGAGTGAGGAATTATGAATTAAAGTTTTCACAAATGTGAGCTATAAAGGAGCTATGAGATAAAACCAATGGATTAATTAAAGGGAAATTGTTCCCTAAAACCATAAATTTTGCCTAAAATTTGGTATTTCCCACGAACTTTAAAGCTGATATATAATATCACAAACTTTGCATTTTGTTTGGGCTTGTGTCTGCATACATATGCATTTGGCAATTTTCACTCATGTGGGGGATTGTTGGAATCGTGTGTGGTCAATGGACTTTGACTAATGACTAATAATAAATGTGACGAGACATTTAATCTTGTAAAATTAAATGCAACAGCGACGATCTACTTTAAGAGTAGATGACCGTGGTAGACTCATTTTCTCCAATCCGATTCCCGATGAGTGAGAAATTATGAATTAAAGTTTTCACAATTGTGAGCTATAAAGGAGCTATGAGATAAAACCAATGGATTAATTAAAAGGAAATTGGTTCCTAAAACCATAAATTTTGCCTAAAATTTGGTATTTCCCACGAACTTTAAAGCTGATATATAATATCACAAACTTTGCATTTTATTTGGGCTTGTGTCTGCATACATATGCATTTGGCAATTTTCACTCATTTGGGGGATTATTGGAATCGTGTGTGGTCAATGGACTTTGACTAATGACTAATAATAAATGTGACGAGACATTTAATCTTGTAAAATTAAATGCAACAACGACGATCTACTTTCAGAGTAGATGACCGTGGTATACTCATTTTCTCCAAACCGATTCCCGGTGAGTGAGAAATTATGAATTAAAGTTTGTCACAATTGTGAGCTATAAAGGAGCTATGAGATAAAACCAATGGATTAATTAAAGGGAAATTAGTCCCTAAAACCATAAATTTTGCCTAAAATTTGGTATTTCCCACGAACTTTAAAGCTGATATATAATATGACAAACTTTGCATTTTGTTTGGGCTTGTGTCTGCATACACATGCATTTGGCAAATTTCACTCATGTGGGGGATTGTTGGAATCGTGTTTGGTCAATAGACTTTGACTAATGACTAATAATAAATGTGACGAGACATTTAATTTTATAAAATTAAATGCAACAGCGACGATCTACTTTCAGAGTAGATGACCGTGGTATACTAATTTTCTCCAAACCGATTCCCGGTGAGTGAGGAATTATGAATTAAAGTTTTCACAAATGTGAGCTATAAAGGAGCTATGAGATAAAACCAATGGATTAATTAAAGGGAAATTGTTCCCTAAAACCATAAATTTTGCCTAAAATTTGGTATTTCCCACGAACTTTAAAGCTGATATATAATATCACAAACTTTGCATTTTGTTTGGGCTTGTGTCTGCATACATATGCATTTGGCAATTTTCACTCATGTGGGGGATTGTTGGAATCGTGTGTGGTCAATGGACTTTGACTAATGACTAATAATAAATGTGACGAGACATTTAATCTTGTAAAATTAAATGCAACAGCGACGATCTACTTTAAGAGTAGATGACCGTGGTATACTCATTTTCTCCAAACCGATTCCCGGTGAGTGAGAAATTATGAATTAAAGTTTTCACAATTGTGAGCTATAAAGGAGCTATGAGATAAAACCAATGGATTAATTAAAAGGAAATTGGTTCCTAAAACCATAAATTTTGCCTAAAATTTGGTATTTCCCACGAACTTTAAAGCTGATATATAATATCACAAACTTTGCATTTTATTTGGGCTTGTGTCTGCATACATATGCATTTGGCAATTTTCACTCATGTGGGGGATTGTTGGAATCGTGTGTGGTCAATGGACTTTGACTAATGACTAATAATAAATGTGACGAGACATTTAATCTTGTAAAATTAAATGCAACACCGACGATCTACTTTCAGAGTAGATGACCGTGGTATACTCATTTTCTCCAAACCGATTCCCGGTGAGTGAGAAATTATGAATTAAAGTTTGTCACAATTGTGAGCTATAAAGGAGCTATGAGATAAAACCAATGGATTAATTAAAGGGAAATTAGTCCCTAAAACCATAAATTTTGCCTAAAATTTGGTATTTCCCACGAACTTTAAAGCTGATATATAATATCACAAACTTTGCATTTTGTTTGGGCTTGTGTCTGCATACACATGCATTTGGCAATTTTCACTCATGTGGGGGATTGTTGGAATCGTGTTTGGTCAATAGACTTTGACTAATGACTAATAATAAATGTGACGAGACATTTAATTTATAAAATTAAATGCAACAGCGACGATCTACTTTCAGAGTAGATGACCGTGGTATACTAATTTTCTCCAAACCGATTCCCGGTGAGAGAGGAATTATGAATTAAAGTTTTCACAAATGTGAGCTATAAAGGAGCTATGAGATAAAACCAATGGATTAATTAAAGGGAAATTGTTCCCTAAAACCATAAATTTTGCCTAAAATTTGGTATTTCCCACGAACTTTAAAGCTGATATATAATATCACAAAGTTTGCATTTTGTTTGGGCTTGTGTCTGCATACATATGCATTTGGCAATTTTCACTCATGTGGGGGATTGTTGGAATCGTGTGTGGTCAATGGACTTTGACTAATGACTAATAATAAATGTGACGAGACATTTAATCTTATAAAATTAAATGCAACAGCGACGATCTACTTTAAGAGTAGATGACCGTGGTATACTCATTTTCTCCAAACCGATTCCCGGTGAGTGAGAAATTATGAATTAAAGTTTTCACAATTGTGAGCTATAAAGGAGCTATGAGATAAAACCAATGGATTAATTAAAAGGAAATTGGTTCCTAAAACCATAAATTTTGCCTAAAATTTGGTATTTCCCACGAACTTTGAAGCTGATATATAATATCACAAACTTTGCATTTTATTTGGGCTTGTGTCTGCATACATATGCATTTGGCAATTTTCACTCATTTGGGGGATTGTTGGAATCGTGTGTGGTCAATGGACTTTGACTAATGACTAATAATAAATGTGACGAGACATTTAATCTTGTAAAATTAAATGCAACAACGACGATCTACTTTCAGAGTAGATGACCGTGGTATACTCATTTTCTCCAAACCGATTCCCGGTGAGTGAGAAATTATGAATTAAAGTTTTCACAATTGTGAGCTATAAAGGAGCTATGAGATAAAACCAATGGATTAATTAAAAGGAAATTGGTTCCTAAAACCATAAATTTTGCCTAAAATTTGGTATTTCCCACGAACTTTGAAGCTGATATATAATATCACAAACTTTGCATTTTATTTGGGCTTGTGTCTGCATACATATGCATTTGGCAATTTTCACTCATTTGGGGGATTGTTGGAATCGTGTGTGGTCAATGGACTTTGACTAATGACTAATAATAAATGTGACGAGACATTTAATCTTGTAAAATTAAATGCAACAACGACGATCTACTTTCAGAGTAGATGACCGTGGTATACTCATTTTCTCCAAACCGATTCCCGGTGAGTGAGAAATTATGAATTAAAGTTTGTCACAATTGTGAGCTATAAAGGAGCTATGAGATAAAACCAATGGATTAATTAAAGGGAAATTAGTCCCTAAAACCATAAATTTTGCCTAAAATTTGGTATTTCCCACGAACTTTAAAGCTGATATATAATATCACAAACTTTGCATTTTGTTTGGGCTTGTGTCTGCATACACATGCATTTGGCAATTTTCACTCATGTGGGGGATTGTTGGAATCGTGTTTGGTCAATAGACTTTGACTAATGACTAATAATAAATGTGACGAGACATTTAATTTTATAAAATTAAATGCAACAGCGACGATCTACTTTCAGAGTAGATGACTGTGGTATACTAATTTTCTCCAAACCGATTCCCGGTGAGTGAGAAATTATGAATTAAAGTTTTCACAAATGTGAGCTATAAAGGAGCTATGAGATAAAACCAATGGATTAATTAAAGGGAAATTGTTCCCTAAAACCATAAATTTTGCCTAAAATTTGGTATTTCCCACGAACTTTAAAGCTGATATATAATATCACAAAGTTTGCATTTTGTTTGGGCTTGTGTCTGCATACATATGCATTTGGCAATTTTCACTCATGTGGGGGATTGTTGGAATCGTGTGTGGTCAATGGACTTTGACTAATGACTAATAATAAATGTGACGAGACATTTAATCTTGTAAAATTAAATGCAACAGCGACGATCTACTTTAAGAGTAGATGACCGTGGTATACTCATTTTCTCCAAACCGATTCCCGGTGAGTGAGAAATTATGAATTAAAGTTTTCACAATTGTGAGCTATAAAGGAGCTATGAGATAAAACCAATGGATTAATTAAAAGGAAATTGGTTCCTAAAACCATAAATTTTGCCTAAAATTTGGTATTTCCCACGAACTTTAAAGCTGATATATAATATCACAAACTTTGCATTTTATTTGGGCTTGTGTCTGCATACATATGCATTTGGCAATTTTCACTCATGTGGGGGATTGTTGGAATCGTGTGTGGTCAATGGACTTTGACTAATGACTAATAATAAATGTGACGAGACATTTAATCTTGTAAAATTAAATGCAACAACGACGATCTACTTTCAGAGTAGATGACCGTGGTATACTCATTTTCTCCAAACCGATTCCCGGTGAGTGAGAAATTATGAATTAAAGTTTGTCACAATTGTGAGCTATAAAGGAGCTATGAGATAAAACCAATGGATTAATTAAAGGGAAATTAGTCCCTAAAACCATAAATTTTGCCTAAAATTTGGTATTTCCCACGAACTTTAAAGCTGATATATAATATCACAAACTTTGCATT
The DNA here is from genome assembly GCF_004379255.2 of Salvia splendens. NCBI lineage: Eukaryota > Viridiplantae > Streptophyta > Magnoliopsida > Lamiales > Lamiaceae > Salvia > Salvia splendens. Next base: position 19,763,522 of record NC_056042.1, on the reverse strand, counting down.
TTGTTTGGGCTTGTGTCTGCATACACATGCATTTGGCAATTTTCACTCATGTGGGGGATTGTTGGAATCGTGTGTGGTCAATGGACTTTGACTAATGACTAATAATAAATGTGACGAGACATTTAATTTATAAAATTAAATGCAACAGCGACGATCTACTTTAAGAGTAGATGACCGTGGTATACTCATTTTCTCCAAACCGATTCCCGGTGAGTGAGAAATTATGAATTAAAGTTTTCACAATTGTGAGCTATAAAGGAGCTATGAGATAAAACCAATGGATTAATTAAAGGGAAATTGTTCCCTAAAACCATAAATTTTGCCTAAAATTTGGTATTTCCCACGAACTTTAAAGCTGATATATAATATCACAAAGTTTGCATTTTGTTTGGGCTTGTGTCTGCATACATATGCATTTGGCAATTTTCACTCATGTGGGGGATTGTTGGAATCGTGTGTGGTCAATGGACTTTGACTAATGACTAATAATAAATGTGACGAGACATTTAATCTTGTAAAATTAAATGCAACAGCGACGATCTACTTTAAGAGTAGATGACCGTGGTATACTCATTTTCTCCAAACCGATTCCCGGTGAGTGAGAAATTATGAATTAAAGTTTTCACAATTGTGAGCTATAAAGGAGCTATGAGATAAAACCAATGGATTAATTAAAAGGAAATTGGTTCCTAAAACCATAAATTTTGCCTAAAATTTGGTATTTCCCACGAACTTTAAAGCTGATATATAATATCACAAACTTTGCATTTTATTTGGGCTTGTGTCTGCATACATATGCATTTGGCAATTTTCACTCATGTGGGGGATTGTTGGAATCGTGTGTGGTCAATGGACTTTGACTAATGACTAATAATAAATGTGACGAGACATTTAATCTTGTAAAATTAAATGCAACAACGACGATCTACTTTCAGAGTAGATGACCGTGGTATACTCATTTTCTCCAAACCGATTCCCGGTGAGTGAGAAATTATGAATTAAAGTTTGTCACAATTGTGAGCTATAAAGGAGCTATGAGATAAAACCAATGGATTAATTAAAGGGAAATTAGTCCCTAAAACCATAAATTTTGCCTAAAATTTGGTATTTCCCACGAACTTTAAAGCTGATATATAATATCACAAACTTTGCATTTTGTTTGGGCTTGTGTCTGCATACATATGCATTTGGCAATTTTCACTCATGTGGGGGATTGTTGGAATCGTGTGTGGTCAATAGACTTTGACTAATGACTAATAATAAATGTGACGAGACATTTAATCTTATAAAATTAAATGCAACAACGACGATCTACTTTCAGAGTAGATGACCGTGGTATACTCATTTTCTCCAAACCGATTCCCGGTGAGTGAGGAATTATGAATTAAAGTTTGTCACAATTGTGAGCTATAAAGGAGCTATGAGATAAAACCAATGGATTAATTAAAGGGAAATTGTTCCCTAAAACCATAAATTTTGCCTAAAATTTGGTATTTCCCACGAACTTTAAAGCTGATATATAATATCACAAACTTTGCATTTTGTTTGGGCTTGTGTCTGCATACATATGCATTTGGCAATTTTCACTCATGTGGGGGATTGTTGGAATCGTGTGTGGTCAATGGACTTTGACTAATGACTAATAATAAATGTGACGAGACATTTAATCTTGTAAAATTAAATGCAACAGCGACGATCTACTTTAAGAGTAGATGACCGTGGTATACTCATTTTCTCCAAACCGATTCCCGGTGAGTGAGAAATTATGAATTAAAGTTTTCACAATTGTGAGCTATAAAGGAGCTATGAGATAAAACCAATGGATTAATTAAAAGGAAATTGGTTCCTAAAACCATAAATTTTGCCTAAAATTTGGTATTTCCCACGAACTTTAAAGCTGATATATAATATCACAAACTTTGCATTTTATTTGGGCTTGTGTCTGCATACATATGCATTTGGCAATTTTCACTCATGTGGGGGATTGTTGGAATCGTGTGTGGTCAATGGACTTTGACTAATGACTAATAATAAATGTGACGAGACATTTAATCTTATAAAATTAAATGCAACAACGACGATCTACTTTCAGAGTAGATGACCGTGGTATACTCATTTTCTCCAAACCGATTCCCGGTGAGTGAGAAATTATGAATTAAAGTTTGTCACAATTGTGAGCTATAAAGGAGCTATGAGATAAAACCAATGGATTAATTAAAGGGAAATTAGTCCCTAAAACCATAAATTTTGCCTAAAATTTGGTATTTCCCACGAACTTTAAAGCTGATATATAATATCACAAACTTTGCATTTTGTTTGGGCTTGTGTCTGCATACACATGCATTTGGCAATTTTCACTCATGTGGGGGATTGTTGGAATCGTGTTTGGTCAATAGACTTTGACTAATGACTAATAATAAATGTGACGAGACATTTAATCTTGTAAAATTAAATGCAACAGCGACGATCTACTTTCAGAGTAGATGACCGTGGTATACTCATTTTCTCCAAACCGATTCCCGGTGAGTGAGAAATTATGAATTAAAGTTTTCACAATTGTGAGCTATAAAGGAGCTATGAGATAAAACCAATGGATTAATTAAAGGGAAATTAGTCCCTAAAACCATAAATTTTGCCTAAAATTTGGTATTTCCCACGAAATTTAAAGCTGATATATAATATCACAAACTTTGCATTTTGTTTGGGCTTGTGTCTGCATACATATGCATTTGGCAATTTTCACTCATGTGGGGGATTGTTGGAATCGTGTGTGGTCAATGGACTTTGACTAATGACTAATAATAAATGTGACGAGACATTTAATCTTGTAAAATTAAATGCAACAGCGACGATCTACTTTAAGAGTAGATGACCGTGGTATACTCATTTTCTCCAAACCGATTCCCGGTGAGTGAGAAATTATGAATTAAAGTTTTCACAATTGTGAGCTATAAAGGAGCTATGAGATAAAACCAATGGATTAATTAAAGGGAAATTAGTCCCTAAAACCATAAATTTTGCCTAAAATTTGGTATTTCCCACGAAATTTAAAGCTGATATATAATATCACAAACTTTGCATTTTGTTTGGGCTTGTGTCTGCATACATATGCATTTGGCAATTTTCACTCATGTGGGGGATTGTTGGAATCGTGTGTGGTCAATGGACTTTGACTAATGACTAATAATAAATGTGACGAGACATTTAATCTTGTAAAATTAAATGCAACAGCGACGATCTACTTTAAGAGTAGATGACCGTGGTATACTCATTTTCTCCAAACCGATTCCCGGTGAGTGAGAAATTATGAATTAAAGTTTTCACAATTGTGAGCTATAAAGGAGCTATGAGATAAAACCAATGGATTAATTAAAAGGAAATTGGTTCCTAAAACCATAAATTTTGCCTAAAATTTGGTATTTCCCACGAACTTTAAAGCTGATATATAATATCACAAACTTTGCATTTTATTTGGGCTTGTGTCTGCATACATATGCATTTGGCAATTTTCACTCATGTGGGGGATTGTTGGAATCGTGTGTGGTCAATGGACTTTGACTAATGACTAATAATAAATGTGACGAGACATTTAATCTTATAAAATTAAATGCAACAACGACGATCTACTTTCAGAGTAGATGACCGTGGTATACTCATTTTCTCCAAACCGATTCCCGGTGAGTGAGAAATTATGAATTAAAGTTTGTCACAATTGTGAGCTATAAAGGAGCTATGAGATAAAACCAATGGATTAATTAAAGGGAAATTAGTCCCTAAAACCATAAATTTTGCCTAAAATTTGGTATTTCCCACGAACTTTAAAGCTGATATATAATATCACAAACTTTGCATTTTGTTTGGGCTTGTGTCTGCATACACATGCATTTGGCAATTTTCACTCATGTGGGGGATTGTTGGAATCGTGTTTGGTCAATAGACTTTGACTAATGACTAATAATAAATGTGACGAGACATTTAATTTTATAAAATTAAATGCAACAGCGACGATCTACTTTCAGAGTAGATGACCGTGGTATACTAATTTTCTCCAAACCGATTCCCGGTGAGAGAGGAATTATGAATTAAAGTTTTCACAAATGTGAGCTATAAAGGAGCTATGAGATAAAACCAATGGATTAATTAAAGGGAAATTGTTCCCTAAAACCATAAATTTTGCCTAAAATTTGGTATTTCCCACGAACTTTAAAGCTGATATATAATATCACAAAGTTTGCATTTTGTTTGGGCTTGTGTCTGCATACATATGCATTTGGCAATTTTCACTCATGTGGGGGATTGTTGGAATCGTGTGTGGTCAATGGACTTTGACTAATGACTAATAATAAATGTGACGAGACATTTAATCTTATAAAATTAAATGCAACAGCGACGATCTACTTTAAGAGTAGATGACCGTGGTATACTCATTTTCTCCAAACCGATTCCCGGTGAGTGAGAAATTATGAATTAAAGTTTTCACAATTGTGAGCTATAAAGGAGCTATGAGATAAAACCAATGGATTAATTAAAAGGAAATTGGTTCCTAAAACCATAAATTTTGCCTAAAATTTGGTATTTCCCACGAACTTTGAAGCTGATATATAATATCACAAACTTTGCATTTTATTTGGGCTTGTGTCTGCATACATATGCATTTGGCAATTTTCACTCATTTGGGGGATTGTTGGAATCGTGTGTGGTCAATGGACTTTGACTAATGACTAATAATAAATGTGACGAGACATTTAATCTTGTAAAATTAAATGCAACAACGACGATCTACTTTCAGAGTAGATGACCGTGGTATACTCATTTTCTCCAAACCGATTCCCGGTGAGTGAGAAATTATGAATTAAAGTTTGTCACAATTGTGAGCTATAAAGGAGCTATGAGATAAAACCAATGGATTAATTAAAGGGAAATTAGTCCCTAAAACCATAAATTTTGCCTAAAATTTGGTATTTCCCACGAACTTTAAAGCTGATATATAATATCACAAACTTTGCATTTTGTTTGGGCTTGTGTCTGCATACACATGCATTTGGCAATTTTCACTCATGTGGGGGATTGTTGGAATCGTGTTTGGTCAATAGACTTTGACTAATGACTAATAATAAATGTGACGAGACATTTAATTTTATAAAATTAAATGCAACAGCGACGATCTACTTTCAGAGTAGATGACTGTGGTATACTAATTTTCTCCAAACCGATTCCCGGTGAGTGAGAAATTATGAATTAAAGTTTTCACAATGTGAGCTATAAAGGAGCTATGAGATAAAACCAATGGATTAATTAAAGGGAAATTGTTCCCTAAAACCATAAATTTTGCCTAAAATTTGGTATTTCCCACGAACTTTAAAGCTGATATATAATATCACAAAGTTTGCATTTTGTTTGGGCTTGTGTCTGCATACATATGCATTTGGCAATTTTCACTCATGTGGGGGATTGTTGGAATCGTGTGTGGTCAATGGACTTTGACTAATGACTAATAATAAATGTGACGAGACATTTAATCTTGTAAAATTAAATGCAACAGCGACGATCTACTTTAAGAGTAGATGACCGTGGTATACTCATTTTCTCCAAACCGATTCCCGGTGAGTGAGAAATTATGAATTAAAGTTTTCACAATTGTGAGCTATAAAGGAGCTATGAGATAAAACCAATGGATTAATTAAAAGGAAATTGGTTCCTAAAACCATAAATTTTGCCTAAAATTTGGTATTTCCCACGAACTTTAAAGCTGATATATAATATCACAAACTTTGCATTTTATTTGGGCTTGTGTCTGCATACATATGCATTTGGCAATTTTCACTCATGTGGGGGATTGTTGGAATCGTGTGTGGTCAATGGACTTTGACTAATGACTAATAATAAATGTGACGAGACATTTAATCTTGTAAAATTAAATGCAACAACGACGATCTACTTTCATAGTAGATGACCGTGGTATACTCATTTTCTCCAAACCGATTCCCGGTGAGTGAGAAATTATGAATTAAAGTTTGTCACAATTGTGAGCTATAAAGGAGCTATGAGATAAAACCAATGGATTAATTAAAGGGAAATTAGTCCCTAAAACCATAAATTTTGCCTAAAATTTGGTATTTCCCACGAACTTTAAAGCTGATATATAATATCACAAAATTTGCATTTTGTTTGGGCTTGTGTCTGCATACATATGCATTTGGCAATTTTCACTCATGTGGGGGATTGTTGGAATCGTGTGTGGTCAATGGACTTTGACTAATGACTAATAATAAATGTGACGAGACATTTAATCTTGTAAAATTAAATGCAACAGCGACGATCTACTTTAAGAGTAGATGACCGTGGTATACTCATTTTCTCCAAACCGATTCCCGGTGAGTGAGAAATTATGAATTAAAGTTTTCACAATTGTGAGCTATAAAGGAGCTATGAGATAAAACCAATGGATTAATTAAAAGGAAATTGGTTCCTAAAACCATAAATTTTGCCTAAAATTTGGTATTTCCCACAAACTTTAAAGCTGATATATAATATCACAAACTTTGCATTTTATTTGGGCTTGTGTCTTCATACATATGCATTTGGCAATTTTCACTCATGTGGGGGATTGTTGGAATCGTGTGTGATCAATATACTTTGACTAATGACTAATAATAAATGTGACGAGACATTTAATCATGTAAAATTAAATGCAACAACGACGATCTACTTTCAGAGTAGATGACCGTGGTATACTCATTTTCTCCAAACCGATTCCCGGTGAGTGAGAAATTATGAATTAAAGTTTGTCACAATTGTGAGCTATAAAGGAGCTATGAGATAAAACCAATGGATTAATTAAAGGGAAATTAGTCCCTAAAACCATAAATTTTGCCTAAAATTTGGTATTTCCCACGAACTTTAAAGCTGATATATAATATCACAAACTTTGCATTTTGTTTGGGCTTGTGTCTGCTTACATATGCATTTGGCAATTTTCACTCATGTGGGGGATTGTTGGAATCGTGTTTGGTCAATAGACTTTGACTAATGACTAATAATAAATGTGACGAGACATTTAATTTTATAAAATTAAATACAACAGCGGCGATCTACTTTCAGAGTAGATGACCGTGGTATACTAATTTTCTCCAAACCGATTCCCGGTGAGTGAGGAATTATGAATTAAAGTTTTCACAAATGTGAGCTATAAAGGAGCTATGAGATAAAACCAATGGATTAATTAAAGGGAAATTGTTCCCTAAAACCATAAATTTTGCCTAAAATTTGGTATTTCCCACGAACTTTAAAGCTGATATATAATATCACAAACTTTGCATTTTGTTTGGGCTTGTGTCTGCATACATATGCATTTGGCAATTTTCACTCATGTGGGGGATTGTTGGAATCGTGTGTGGTCAATGGACTTTGACTAATGACTAATAATAAATGTGATGAGACATTTAATATTGTAAAATTAAATGCAACAGCGACGATCTACTTTAAGAGTAGATGACCGTGGTATACTCATTTTCTCCAAACCGATTCCCGGTGAGTGAGAAATTATGAATTAAAGTTTTCACAATTGTGAGCTATAAAGGAGCTATGAGATAAAACCAATGGATTAATTAAAAGGAAATTGGTTCCTAAAACCATAAATTTTGCCTAAAATTTGGTATTTCCCACAAACTTTAAAGCTGATATATAATATCACAAACTTTGCATTTTGTTTGGGCTTGTGTCTGCATACATATGCATTTGGCAATTTTCACTCATGTGGGGGATTGTTGGAATCGTGTGTGGTCAATGGACTTTGACTAATGACTAATAATAAATGTGACGAGACATTTAATCTTGTAAAATTAAATGCAACAACGACGATCTACTTTCAGAGTAGATGACCGTGGTATACTCATTTTCTCCAAACCGATTCCCGGTGAGTGAGAAATTATGAATTAAAGTTTGTCACAATTGTGAGCTATAAAGGAGCTATGAGATAAAACCAATGGATTAATTAAAGGGAAATTAGTCCCTAAAACCATAAATTTTGCCTAAAATTTGGTATTTCCCACGAACTTTAAAGCTGATATATAATATCACAAACTTTGCATTTTGTTTGGGCTTGTGTCTGCATACATATGCATTTGGCAATTTTCACTCATGTGGGGGATTGTTGGAATCGTGTTTGGTCAATAGACTTTGACTAATGACTAATAATAAATGTGACGAGACATTTAATTTTATAAAATTAAATACAACAGCGGCGATCTACTTTCAGAGTAGATGACCGTGGTATACTAATTTTCTCCAAACCGATTCCCGGTGAGTGAGGAATTATGAATTAAAGTTTACACAAATGTGAGCTATAAAGGAGCTATGAGATAAAACCAATGGATTAATTAAAGGGAAATTGTTCCCTAAAACCATAAATATTGCCTAAAATTTGGTATTTCCCACGAACTTTAAAGCTGATATATAATATCACAAACTTTGCATTTTGTTTGGGCTTGTGTTTGCATACATATGCATTTGGCAATTTTCACTCATGTGGGGGATTGTTGGAATCGTGTGTGGTCAATGGACTTTGACTAATGACTAATAATAAATGTGACGAGACATTTAATCTTGTAAAATTAAATGCAACAGCGACGATCTACTTTAAGAGTAGATGACCGTGGTATACTCATTTTCTCCAAACCGATTCCCGGTGAGTGAGAAATTACGAATTAAAGTTTTCACAATTGTGAGCTATAAAGGAGCTATGAGATAAAACCAATGGATTAATTAAAAGGAAATTGGTTCCTAAAACCATAAATTTTGCCTAAAATTTGGTATTTCCCACGAACTTTAAAGCTGAAATATAATATCACAAACTTTGCATTTTATTTGGGCTTGTGTCTGCATACATATGCATTTGGCAATTTTCACTCATGTGGGGGATTGTTGGAATCGTGTGTGGTCAATGGACTTTGACTAATGACTAATAATAAATGTGACGAGACATTTAATCTTGTAAAATTAAATGCAACAACGACGATCTACTTTTAGAGTAGATGACCGTGGTATACTCATTTTCTCCAAACCGATTCCCGGTGAGTGAGAAATTATGAATTAAAGTTTGTCACAATTGTGAGCTATAAAGGAGCTATGAGATAAAACCAATGGATTAATTAAAGGGAAATTAGTCCCTAAAACCATAAATTTTGCCTAAAATTTGGTATTTCTCACGAACTTTAAAGCTGATATATAATATCACAAACTTTGCATTTTGTTTGGGCTTGTGTCTGCATACATATGCATTTGGCAATTTTCACTCATGTGGGGGATTGTTGGAATCGTGTTTGGTCAATAGACTTTGTTAAGAAGAGTCTTATTAATATTATTCTCTCTCTTACTTTACCTTTTCTCCACTTTAACTATTTATTATCACTTTCATAAAACGAGTGCGCAAAAGTGACTGGGACTCCTAATGGCAGATGGAGGGAGTATTTAATAAGGTGAATTATTACGTGTAATAATTAGAGTGGACTAAGATGGGCAGTAGAGTCCACGCGTGCACGCTGCCTTGTCACGAGCCGCGAGCCCCGCTCCGTGCATCGTGTCTTGTGACCCGTGCCCCGCGCCCCGTCCGTCGGGTGCAACGTGTCAAAAGGTTCACGATGGACCCGACGCATAACGAGTGCTAAAAGGTCCACGACGGACCCTGACGTATACCGGGTTCCAAACGGTCCATGTTGGACCCGACGCATAGCGGGTGACAAAAGGTCCCCGATGGACCCCGACGCATCATGTGCCAAAAGGTCCACGATGCATCCCGTGTAATAGCCGAGACTTAGATTTCTCGGGAATTATGAAATAAAATACTAGAACTTTGATTGACGAATGACAGAGTATTTTTATTTCTTGAATAAGGGTACAAGTACAACTTCAGAAATTTCAAAACCACCAAATTTCAAGTGTTTGGAATTAAATACACACCAATAAACTTTTACATGTTAAGAAAAAGAGAGAATTTCAAATAGAAACCCTATCTCTTTACAAATGAAACTACTAGCTTCGGGCCCTTCTTCTAGCATGGTTTCGGCCCAGTTTCCGATGGCCCGTTGGGCTGAACAGACGAGACAGCAACCGAGAAGAGTCAGCCTCTTGTCCCTGCCAGAAAACAACAAGATAAACAAGAGGTTACATAAGACACTAAAGCTTTTAGTTGGCAAAGTAAGCAAGGATAAGGAACAAACCTACTTTGAGCTTTGAAGACCAAAACTTACCGAAAAAAAAGAAAGGTAAGAGGTTGCTTTATCCCTGCACTCCACGGCTCACACCAGCCAAACGAGCAGCCACCAAGCACGGCAGTTCGGCACCGAGTTCGGCAGTTCGCCACCAAGCACGGCAGTTCGGCACCGAGCTCGGCAGTTCGGCACCAAGCTCGGCAACTCCGTGATCTGGAGAGAAAGATCAAAACATGAAGAAGAGCTCGGCTGTTATGACAACTCGTTTCAACAGCCGTTAGATCTCCTCAATCGTTTACAGAGACAACAAGAGAAGTGTATTAAGAAAGGGAAGGGGAAACAATACCTTGCAGAAATGTGAGTGAGTGTTGGACCGAAAGAAGCAAACTCCAGCCAGCAGGCTCCCCTCCAGCTAATACTCTGCAAAGCTGCAGATAACAGCCCTTGCTTTCCCTACCCAAACCGGTTATAGTCCGGAAATCAGCCCCCACAGTGCCACCTCTAGTGTGCACCTGCAAAAGAAGACAAAATTCATGAATGAATCAGAGTACAAGGCCGCACAAAACACCAAAATCAGTTAAAGAATGCTGCAAGGTCAGCCAAGTACCTCAGTCATTGTGCAGCTTTCAGTTACAAGCTGTGCATAAATATGCCAATCTCCTCCTCAGTTCCATCCCCCACCACACAACAAACTAGTTACTAAACGGAGCAGCAAGCGGAGGAGCAAGAGAGGTCAAGACCAAGGAAGGGAGTAGCTTAGCAAGTTCAGCGGGGTTACAAGGGAAAGGTAACACCCATCAGCTTAAATCTCAAGTTTAATGGCATCATTCGAGCATGATAGAAACAAAACATGGAAACGATTTATGATAACATGAGAATCTGAGAAATCAGTAAACCTCCCTTGCACATACCCCAGCCTCATTAGGATGCATGTCTAGGGTAGTGTAGCACTTTTGAGACTGGAGGAAAGGAACCATGGAATGGTGTCTTCCACACAGAATCAGTCACATAGAAGCACAACCACATTGCTTATCAAACGCGAACTAGGACTAGACTATGACAAGAGAAAGAAGATAACTAGTAGGAACTTAGCTTCGGCGAGGCGACTGCCTGATTAAACGGCGCACTGCTACGAGGGTCTCCGCAGCGGCAGAACCGCCGTCTGCGTGTCACCCCTAAGCCGAGGGGTCCAGCGTCGCCGAAGGGAGGAAGATGGAGGCGACGGCAGCGTGGACCGAGGGATGCCGCTGAAGGACGGAGAATACGACGTCTTCCCTCCACGGGTGACCCCTCCGCGAACAAAACGTCGTCAAGATTGTCCGTACAAGGTTATGCCTCAAAGGGGGAAGAGATGGTGGGTAGTGGGTCGCCGGTTAGACAGCGACGAGTCCTCCACCTCCCCAGGTTTCCGAATTTTAGACCCCTTCTTGCCGGCGAGGAGCGCTGAAGGTGGCGGGGTGCGAAATCGCCGAGAGGAAGGAGAGAAAGGGGGCTAGGGTTCCTCATTTTCAATTTGGGGATTTTTGAGAAATGAGAGAGAGATAGTGACGATGGTTGGTGAAGGGGGTATTTGGGCCTTTTCCACTATTCATCACTTGGGCCTGGAATTAATTAAGCTGGGCCAGATTAAATGAGAAGAAGAAAAGAATTGGGCCAATTAGTTAAGCTGGACCGAAAATGCTTAATGAAATAATACCTTGGCCCAGATTAAGTAAACTCCTTGCTGGACTTAAGAAATTAGTTCTTGGTTTAATACTTTTAGTGAAGAGCCTCTTTTCAAGTATAATGGAAATTATTTCCTAAGCCACGGAAGAAAAGAACTTATAAGCCGTGCGTGAAATAAAAGCCAGTGAATAATTAAAGCGGACTTTATTAGTCGCAGAAAGTATTTCTTAAAATACTTAAGATAATCCGAGAATTCTAATACCGAACGGGTCAGCCGGTTACAGAACAAATTAAATCACCGATTTAAAGATTTAAGACTTCTAATTTTAGAAGGCAGAAATTAAAATAATAAGCACACGCTTAGGCATGCATTCATGCAAGATTTTTGAGGTCTAATTTAAATATATTAATTTTGTAAAGGAACGTCGTCGTTCGACGCATAATCTCAGAACAGGGGAAAGCACCTATTTTGCAAGAGTTAAGCAATTGAGGTGTGGGCTTCTTTCTTTTTTTTTCTTCGCAGAACTTTATGAGAAAAAGCATGAATATTTGAATGAGTTGTCGTGCCATATTTTGTTTTTGTGATTGCCAATCATGTTAAATCGAATTCGGGTCCCAGTAGGTCAGTAAATCCTACTCGGACTAGTGTACACTTACGGACCGTGAGCTAGCGCCAGGTTGGCCGGTCTAGGGGTCGTGAGCTGGCGTAACGTTGGCCGACCCAGTGATCGTGGAATGTGGCCACATTCCCAATTCACACAGCTTGACATGGTATATCATCAGAAAGTTAAAAGACTGCAGTCTATTTCAGAAAGAAATAACAGATTTTAGTGACCGGGACTTGTTTTCAGAAAAACCCCGCGTTCACTCAGCTTGGCAGACAATTAAAAGAAAAACAGTTTTCGGCATAAGCCACTGAGTATATCAAGTACTCAGCCCTGCATATTGTTTTCCTAAATGTGCAGGTTGATCGATCGAGGCAGAGGAGGTGTTGGGACTGAAGATGAAATAAAAGAAGGGTAGCTAGTGTAGTATGTCTCCATACATGTTATACTTGTCTTGGAACTCTTCCGCTGCATAGACCTAGCTTTGTCTCAGTAAAGACAATGTCCCCCTTTTCACTCTGATGTAAAAATTTGCTATTTTGATGACTTTTAGACAGTATTTCCTAAATTTCAGTAATTATGATGATGTGTTGAGACCGTTTAGAATTTTTAGTCGCGAAATAGCTGCGCTTTCTTTGACTAGGAAGTTGTGGTCGTGACATCCCGTCATGTATCGTGTCCAGATGCATCATGTCTTTCCAGCTCCTGTAACGACTTGTAACCCCGGCAATTACAGTCAAGCTATCATGACACACATAATGGTTGTTGACTCCATCAATGCCCAATGGGTGGACTTGGCCTATAAATAGGCAATCACTCCATGCATTGCATACTACACACAACATGCAAGCATATCATTTGCATAGCTCTCTCCCACTCTCTGCATAGTCTTCCGTCGAAACTCTGCCCTCACCATCATCCAGTTCGTCGGAGCTTTTTCTGTTTGCGGCGATGCTACGAACATGACGAAGCCGTTTTATCTTTGGGGACGACATGCCAATCCGAGAGCAATACTGGGGTGTATCTCGTGTTGCGGAAAGATGACTCCTCGACTTTGCTTACAAATTACATCTAAGGTTTATTTATAGTTTCTGATTTGTATTTTCGTTTCAGTTTACTTCCATTTAATTTCTCCATTCTTCATTGAGTTGTATTACGTCCGGTTAGTGTATCTTTGTATTAAAGTTAGTCGTTCCAGAAACCAACAATGGCGGACTTAGAGTCTGCGTTGACTCCATCCCCTCAATGATGTGAACTACACCTATAAATAGGGTAGTCATTCCAAACATTCAACACGCCATGTACAAAGCATCATTCTCTTCATACAAGCTCTCTCATCTGCATTGTCTGTTGTCAAAGCTCTGCCCTCGCCATCATCAAGCTTGTTTCGTCTACGGTGCTACAACGAACAAGACGTGGTCATTTTATATTTGGAGACGACACGCCGATCTAAGAGCACTTGGGTAATTACGTTGTTCTTCTTTTGGATTGTATTACACTTGGATAGTGTTTTTGTATGCCAATTTTTACTACAAATCATTAATAATCATCTTGGAAAACTCGGAAAAATAATTCTTCAAGCCACAAAAACAAAACAAGGACATAAATAATACTACTAGACTAAAACTTGTCAAGCTAAACAAATGTTCCCTTTCAAAACTATTACTGGGCATCACAAACGTTTTCAAGATGCTCTATGGCTAGTATACTGGATGCCATAAAAAAAAAGGTCCACCATTTGAACTTGACTTCTTTCTTATTTCTTGTCTTGAGGCACTGTTGCCATCTCTTGCTTTCTATTACTAGATGTAGCTCTACTAGTAGATGGAATGACAACCATAAACACCTCATCAACTTGCGTAATCAACTTCCCATGCTTCTACATATCCTTAAAGTCCTATAATGTTGTACATGTCTTTCAGCAACATACATATCATGAACTCGGTAGAACTTCAAGGAGCTGAAAGGATATCAATTTAAGAAATTGGATTAGTAACTTAAAGATGGTAATCGAGAGATGTAGGATTCATAAGGCGATGCATATTTGAGAAGGTGTTTGGGAGTAGAAAGATTTTTTGTATTTCTTATGTTGTTTACAATGTAATTCAACACCTCATTATATAGGTGAGAATATAGTCTTTCTAAAGCAAATACAATCAATGGTAATCAATCTATTTTTAGACAATAGTGCAATCAATTATTCTTCAATCTTCTCTCAATTATTCTCCTTTTGATATGTTTTGACCCTCCCACTCAAGTTGAGCAATGGTATCTCCGATGCTTAATTTGCCTAATATCTCTTTGAAGACTTTTGGGTGAACTGCTTTAGTCAATATGTCCGCAAGTTGTTCTTCAGAACGAACAAACGGGAACTCAATAATGCTTCCTTCTAGTTTTTCTTTGATGAAGTGACGGTCAACTTCCACATGCTTTGTTCTGTCGTGTTGCACTGGGTTTTCTGAGATACTAATAGGTGCCTTGTTATCACAGAACAGTTGGCTCTTTCGAGTAGGTGGGAAGCCAATTTCCGTGAGCAATCTTCTTAGCCATAGGATTTCCATGAGTCCACTTTTCATTCCTCGGAACTCAGCCTTGGCGCTAGACAGAGCTACAACCTTATGTTTCTTACTCCTCCAAGTAACCAAGTTGCCCTCGATGAAAGTGAGGTAGCCTCCCGTGGATTTTCTGTCCACTGTATTGCTTGCCCTGTCAGCATCGGTGTATCCGTCAATCTCTAAGTCTTCTCTTTTTGCTAGAAATATTTCATAGCCTACAGTCCCTTTCAAATCTCGCACGATTCTCAGTGCGGCCTCCATGTGGTTAGCTTATGGTCTATGCATAAACTGACTTATAATGCAGACGGCATACGTGATGTCGGGTCTGGTATGTGAGAGATAGATGAGTTTTCCTACAAGCCGTTGGTACCTTTCTCTGTCTGCGAGATCAACTCCTTCTTCTATTTTCAGGCCATGGTTGGGGATCATCGGAGTGTCTGGGGGCTTGCATTCGAGGAGACCCATTTCTGCCAATAAGTCCAGAACGTACTTCTTTTGCCTTAGAAATATTCCGTGTCAGGATCTCAACACTGTTAGGGTTTGTATACTAGAAATCACCTTTCGAGTGATTGAATACTGTAAAACTCTAATTATTTTTGCAACAGATTATTTTTGTCATAATGTTGTTATGTTTTACATTTAATGGATGTTTATTGCATATTTAAATGTATAAGCGAACGTAACAAAGTCTAAGTCTTTGTTTTAGTAGACCGGTTGTGGACCGCGTCCAATTTAAGGTAACACGGTCAGTTCTAAACAAAGAAAAATAAGAATTTCACAACCTAGATAGGCCTAGACTACCTATCGTGAAAGGTTGCACTGTCAGTCCGATGATTTCTAAGCCTTATTGAAATAAGATGACGTTGGTGTGGTATAGCACTGAATTGGATCTAAACGGAAAGACGAGTCTTTATGCTATCTACTGAAAGACGAGGTCTTGATAATTAATTACTTAATCCCTTCAAACACTTCTATCCCCAGGAAGTATTTCAGTGTTCCTAGGTCTTTCATCTCGAATTCTCTAGATAAGTTTTCCTTCAAACTCTGGATTTTTTCTACATCATCTCCAGTAATCATCATGTCATCAACGTAAATAAGCAGACATGTTACCTTGTTATCTCTCCTTTTTGTGAAGAGTGTGTGGTCGGATTGACTTTATTGGAATCCATGTTTGAACATTGCCTGAAGAATCTTCCGAACCAGATCCGTGGAGATTGCTTCAAACCATACAAGGTTTTTCGTAGTCGGCACACTTCTCCTCCTCCAAATGTTTCTGATAACCCCGGTGGATCTTCCATGTACACTTCCTTGTCCTTTTCTAACTCTCCATGGAGAAAGGTGTTGGTCACGTCGAACTGGTGGAGTGGCCAGTCTTTGCACACTGCTATAGACAGTAGTGCCCGCACAGTATCCATCTTCGCTACTCGGGAGAATGTTTCTTCATAATCCACTCAACATAATTGAGTGTGGCGTTTGCAACGAGTCTCGCCTTGTACCTCTCGATTGAACCATCTGCTCTTCTTTTTATGGTGAATATCCATCGACATCCAACTAGCTTCTTCCCCTTTGGCAATGTGCATTTCTCCCATGTGCCATTTTTTACTAGGGTATCTATCTCCTTCTTCATGGCTTCTCTCCAGTGTTTGTGTTTGCTGGCTTCTTCAAATGATTGTGGTATATCTTCTTCCTCATAAAAGGCAGTTTCGAAAGCCAGAGCCATTTCTGACATGTGACTTTGAGCAATATTTGATACTGCATATTTTGCTTTTCTCCCTTTCCAGTCTGGTGAGTATCGTCGAGAAGGGATTCCCCTTGTACTTCTTCGGGGTAGCTCATATGGATCTCATCCACTTCTTCCACTGGCTCCATGCTCCTCATTATTGCTCCTATCTAGATTAGTGTTTTCTGAAGGCATATTATCAAAGTCTGAACTGTTTACCTCAGGAATTGGAGGCGGGGTTGATGGCCGGACAATGTCATTTTGTTCTTCGTTCTGTACTACAGGACTTGACTGCCCGACGGTGTCACTAACTTCCTCATGTGGACCAACTTCTATGACAGGGCTTGGCTGTGACTCTCCCCCTATCTGGTGTTCCCCTGGATGTGGCTCTCCCCCTAAGTGGTGGTTCCCAATATCTGGTAGCCAATCTAGGAAGTCATTATTTGGATTATTGTGTGAAGATTGTGTCTCCCCCTGACTCCTAGATTGGGTATAGAAATATTCCCCCTCCACAAAATCACAATTTATGGTGGTGTGCATTCGACCGGTTGTTGGGTCATAGCATATGTAGCCTTTTTGATTTTTTCCATAGCCAAGAAAGATACATTTGAGGGCACAAGGATCAAATTTGGAGCGTTCGTACTTCGGGATGTGAACAAAGACAGAGCAGCCAGAAACCCTAGGCTCAAGAGATAAGGATGATGGAATTTCAAAGTGGTTAGAAAAAATATCCGAAGGTGTTTTGAAGTTGAGAATTCTAGTGGGTAGGCGATTCATTAGGTATACTGCAGTGGCTATCGTTTCGGGCCAAAAAGAGTTTGGTACTTTGGATTCAATTAGGAGGGCTCGGGTAATTTCAAGGGTATATCGGTTTTTTTCTTTCGGCTACCCCATTTTGTTCTGGAGTGTATGCGCACGAGGTTTGATGGACTAAACCCTTTATCCTAAAAAATTCTTGCATGTTTTTATTGACGAACTCCCCCCATTGTCGGATCTAAGAATTTGGATGCTATGAATATACTGATTTTGAATAAGGTTATAGAAATCAACAAATTTATCAAAAACTTCATGCTTATTCTTTAAAAAATAGATCCAAGTCATGCGAGAGTAGTCATCAATATAAAGCACAAAGTATCGAAAACCTTGTCCCCCAATGATGGGGGCAGGACCCCAAACATCAAAATGTACTAAAGTAAAAGGATATTTCATTCATGTATTGTTTAACTTGAAAGAATGTCTATGGTTTTTGGCCAACACACAAGTATCACAATGAAAGAAGTTTATAGAAGTAACTAAGCTAGGAAAAAGTAGGCGAAAATATCCCAAGGATGGGTGCCCTAACCGACGATACCAAAGCCAAGCCTGCCTGTCTGTCGGTCCGGGAGTTAGTATCATCGCAACACTATGTTGGGCTATCTCGTCCACATAGTACAGACCGCGTCGCTCAGTGCCACGCCCAACTATCGTCCCCGTCTTGATATCTTGTAATATGCAAAATTGAGGTTGCATTAGTAATTTGCATTTCAACTCCTTGGTGACATGACTTATAGACAAGAGTTTATGCGACAATGACGGGACATATAGACAATTAGATAGACATAGAGTGGGCGAAATGTTTATCGTGCCCGCTCCCATGACTTGTGCTAGGTCCTTACTGGCGGTTTGGACATGGGATTTTTTGGAAGTAGAGATGGACACAAAATCTGAGGCTTCAAATGAAATTGTATCGGTTGCCCCACAATTAAAAATCCAGTGAGGGTCTTTATGGCCTGATATGGGTGTGGAGGAACATGCGAGGGCATCGAACGAGTTTCGACAGGTATAGAGAACTCATATGTGATAGTTTAGGAAGATCGGGGTGTAATCTGCAAGGTTTTGGCAATGTGGGGGTTATTTTGGAATATTGTTGAAGTCTGGGGTGAGTTTTGTGAGTCTGATGTGAGGTGGGGGTCAATTCGGAGTTTTGGGTATTTTTGGGGTGTATTATGGGTGAGGGTTTGGGATCCGTGGTCAGTTCGGTATTTCGGGAAACTGGTGGGGTGGGTTTGGAATTTTGGGGAGTTGGTGGTATTTAAAGGTTTGGGGTCACAAACCCTAGCCTCCTCCGCCGCCATCACCGTGCTGCCTGTGGGAACCCTAGCCCCCTTCTCAGCCTCTTTGCCGCCGCTACTACCGCCGATAATGTTTCCGACTGGTGATACCGTACCTTCGGACCACGTTCTTGCTACTGAGACGGAGGCGACTGCCTACTTTCCTTCTGTGTGATTCTCGTTGTTGCTTCCATTGCCGCCGCTGCCATCCGCTGATTTTTCGGTGTAGGTGGCGCGATCAATGGCGACGGCCACCGATGCTCTTCCTCCTTTATTCCATCCTGCGTTTCTGGCCTGTCTCGCCTTCTTCATCTCCTCCCACCACTCCGGGAACCCGTGGATGTGGAAGCATGTGTCTTTGGTGTGTTTCTTTCCTCCACAATGACTACACACTAATTTACTTTTGTCTTCCTCTTTTCGGTAGCTAGGGTTTCCGTCATGGTTTGGGTTTCTCGGTAGCTGGTGGTGTTGTGTGGGGAGCGGCCGATTTCTGTCGAATACGGATAGTTCGACTCCTATTCCGGACTCCTTGGGTTCTAGATTGAGTAGCTTCTCATTGACGGACTCTCTCATGACCAGTCTGTATGCCTTCCTAGCCGTCAGTATTGGATCCATATTCAGGATCTCTCTTTTGATTTTATCGTATCAGTGGTCATCTAATGCCCATACGAACTGGTACAATCTATGTCTCTGTGTATTCTGGTTGTATTTCTCGATACTGGATGGAGTGTCCATTGGGTAAGGATCCCTGGAGTCAATTGAGATCCATAGATCTTGGAGTTTTTGCCATAGATTCTCTAACGATAGATTCCCCTGTCTGATGTTGTAGGCTTGTCTGTCCAGGTCCAAAATTTGGAATTGGTTGGCGCCACTTCCGTACGTTGTGGCCAGACTATCCCATAAGTCGTAGGCCGTTTCGTATTGGGAGACCTCATTGACGAGGCTAGCGTCAATGATGTTTATGATACAATTGAAACAGCAATCGTCTCGCTGCTGCCATCGGTTGTAGGTCGGGTTGGTTGGTGGGGAGGGTCTGTAACTCCTGTTATGTGAGACGCCAGACTCTTCCCCCGGATGCCCCTTCTCATCAGTTTTGCCCATAGGGGATAATATTTTCCATTGAGCTTTTCTGTCAGGCGCACCTCGCCTAGTGATTCTATAGATGAAGGGTGATTGTTTGGGGTTTTTTGAGACATATTCACTCTCATGAATTCAGCGAATTGCTCGGCTGAAAGGGTGGCTGGTGTTTCCGATTTGGAATCTGACATTTTTGGTGGCTGTGTTTTGCAGGTTCAAAAGGTCGGGGAAGGTACTCGAGACTGTGATGATAATTTTCTGAGTCTCTAGCCCGAATAAACCTGCTCTGATACCATCTTAAAGATGGTAACCGAGAGATATGAGATTCATAAGGCGATGCATATTTGAGAAGGTGTTTGGGAGTAGATAGATTTTTTGTATTTCTTGTGTTGTTTACAATGTAATTCAACACCTCATTATATAGGTGAGAATATAGTCTATCTAAGGTAAATACAATCAATGGTAATCAATCTATTTTTTGACAATATTGCAATCAATTATTCTTCAATCTTCTCTCAATTATTCTACTTTTGATATGCTTTTACACAGTAGACCCTCCTCATATCTCAATCTCTTGGAAGAAACTAATCATTCTATTTACATGTTCATGTACATATGATCCATCTTCCATCATATAGTTCATTATCGAGGAATTTGCAATGATCTCGCAAGTCGATTTTGCTCTTCAAACATCTTAAAAATTTCATTCATTATCTTTGCTGAGAATCAAAGATACCACAAAGTTGAATTGACACATAATGTACACCACAAATTGAATTTTTTTAATGGCCAACTCTGATGCACTTTGCAAGAGTAAGGGGACAAGGATATGCTAGCGTAAACTATGTAAAAATCATGGATTAAATATGCCCGGTCAATGGTTTTGACCAAAGAATAAATGTGACGAGACATTAAATTTTGTGAAATTAAATGATATAGCGTCGATCTACATTTTACGTAGATAAATGTAGTATATTCACTTTCTCAAATCCGATTTCCGGTGAGTGAGAAATAGTGGATTAAAGTTGGGCATAATTAGCTTTTAATTAAAGCTTGGAGCATGTGCTTAGGGAATAATTAACTAGTGTTAATTATCCCACATTGGAAGATTAATACATCTTTAATGTGTTTAAATTAAGTGACTTTATGTTACTTAATAATTATAGTGGATCAAGATGGGTGAAAAAGCCCACACGCGCGCGCCGCCGCCGCCGCCCGCCCCGCCGAGCCCGTGCTCGTGCTCGTGGGCGTGGGCGTGGGCGTGGGCGCGGGCCCGGGCCCGGGCCCGATCCCGATCTCGATCTTGGGCTTGGACTTGGACTTGGACTTGGACTTGGCAACTGGTCTTTATGTGGTCTTTAGGCTTGGGGCTTGGCCCAAACTATTCTTTTTGGACCACCGCCGAGTCAGCAATCCAAGTGGCTTGACACGTGATGAGCCTTCATGGCTCGGTTGACCCTTACAAGCCTTCTGCATCATCATAAGCTCTCTCCCTCTCTCTGCATTGTCCTTCTGTCGAAGCTCTGCCCTCTCCTCCATCCAGTTCGCCGGAGCTCTACTGATTGCGGTGCTGCATCAATAGAGACGTAGCCGTTTTAAGTGCATTAGATGATAGCCTCTATAATGTATACTCCAATGTAACCACATCTAAACAAATGTGGGAAAACCTAGAAAAGAAGTATAGCATAGATAATGCTGCAGGGACGGAACAAGTTGTAGCATCCAAGTTTATGGACTACAAAATGGTCGACTCTCGACCCGTCATGGAGCAAGTCCAAGAGCTCCAAATGATCATCCACTCATTAGTGGCTGAAGGGATGACCTTGCCCGACAAATTCCTAAGGCTAAGGGATTCACCCCAAATGAAGCCAAAGCCAACCTGTTGGAGCGGGGCGGTCCCTCCAACAAACGCCCTCGCCCAAACCGTCCAAACGACAAAGGGAAGGGAAAGCAGCCTTCAAAGAAGTTTGAAGGCGACTGCTACAAGTGTGGCAAACCAGGCCACTTTGCTAAAGACTGCCGCAGCAAGAAGAAGAAGCCGGCTGCCCACGTCATTGAGAAGGAATTCAAGGACTGGGATGAGAACGACCTCATTGCTGTGGTCACTGAAGAGGTCAACCTTGTCAACAACAACAAGGGTGGCTGGTATATTGATACCGGCGCTACTGCACATGTTTGTGCAGATAGGAGTATGTCCTCCACCTACAACAACGTTGAAGGGAGAAAGATAAACATGGGGAATCAAGCCTCGTCTGAAATCATCGGAGTTGGTGATGTAATCCTAAAGATGACGTCTGGCGTCTCAATCACCTTGAAGGATGCGCTGCACGTTCCGGACATCCGGAAGAACCTAGTTTCAGGATCAATACTAGTGAATAAGGGTTTTAAACTTGTATTTGAATCCGATAGGTTTGCATTGTATAAGTTTGGGAAGTCCCTCGGAAAAGGTTATGTAACCGACGGACTTTTCAAGCTTAGTGTAGCAACACTGCGTGTTCCAAAGCCACTGGCTAATAAGAATAAAGCATCTACTTCCTCTTATTTGATTGAGTCTTCAAATTTGTGGCATTGTAGATTGGGACATGTGAATTCAAAAGCTATTAAAAGATTAGTGAATTTAGATTTACTAAAGGCTAATGAATTGGATACCCAAGATAAATGTGAAATTTGTCTTGAAGCAAAAATGACTAAGTTGCCGTTTCACTCAGTTGAACGAAGCACAAAACCCCTTGAATTAATTAACACGGACGTATGTGATTTAAAGATGGTGCAAACAAGAGGTGGTAAAAAGTACTTTATCACTTTCATAGATGATTGCACAAGGTATTGCTACATTTATCTTTTAAGAAGTAAAGATGAAGCAATAGAAGCGTTCAAAAATTATAAGAACGAAGTTGAGAATCAACTTGGTTGTAAAATCAAAATGATTCGAAGCGATAGAGGAGGAGAATATGTAGCCCCGTTTGAGGAGTTATGCAACACAAGTGGTATAATTCATCAAACAACTGCTCCATATTCACCACAATCTAATGGTGTTGCAGAACGCAAAAATCGAACTCTAAAAGAGATGATGAATGCACTGCTCCTAACTTCAGGATTACCACATAACATGTGGGGGGAAGCTGTTTTGACAGCCAACTATATCTTGAATAAGATCCCTCTCAAAGGAAAAGATGTCACTCCTTATGAGTTGTGGAAGGGAAGGAAGCCATCCTACAAATACCTCAAAGTGTGGGGGTGTTTGGCAAAGGTGATGGTTCCTCCGCCCAAAGAAGTTACAATCGGACCTAAGACGGTTGATTGCATCTTCATTGGATATGCACTTAACAGTAGTGCATATCGATTTGTTGTTCACAAGTCTGAAATATCGACTATCACAGTAGGAACAACAATTGAGTCGAGGAATGCTGTATTTCTCGAAAATACATTTCCTTGCAAAGACAAGGAAAAAGTCTCAACCAATTCTGAGACAAGAATTGAAGAAGCCACTAGTTCTAAACAAGTGGAAGAAGAAGCCACTAGTTCTAAATCAGCAGATGCGGAACCTGAATCGCGCAAGCGTGCAAGGCCCGATCCAAAAGATACAGTACTAAGACGTGGTAATAGAGTCAGAACACCAAAAACTTTTGGTCCTGACTACATTGCTTTCATGTTGGATGAAGAACCAACATCGATAAAAGTAGCCTTTGCTGGCCCAGACGGGCTGCATTGGAGAGAAGCTGTTCAAAGCGAAATTGATTCAATTTTGCTAAACCACACATGGGTGTTGGTTGATTTGCCCGAAGGTGAAACCTTTAGGATGCAAATGGGTTCTTAAAAGAAAGTTTAAGGCCGATGGAACAGTTGATAAGTATAAAGCCCGATTAGTAGTAAAGGGTTTTAAACAAAAGGAAGGACATGACTTCTTCGATACCTATTCACCTGTAACAAGGATTACATCTATACGAGTGCTTCTTGCTATTGCTGCATTGCACAATCTTGAGATTCATCAAATGGATGTAAAGACCGCGTTTCTAAATGGTGAACTAGAAGATGAAATCTATATGGAACAACCCGAAGGGTTTGTAGTACCTGGACAAGAGAAAAAGGTATGCAAGCTCGTAAAGTCCCTATATGGATTGAAACAAGCGCCATTGCAATGGCACTTGAAGTTTGATAATGTGATGTTATCAAATGGGTTTAAAATCAACGAGTGCGACAAATGTGTCTACATCAAGAGCACTAATAACGGTCATGTTATAGTGTGTCTCTACGTTGATGATATGTTAATCTTGGGTAGCAACACTCAAGTAATTAACGATACAAAGGCCATGTTAAAGAGAAACTTTGACATGAAAGACATGGGTCTAGCCGATGTAATTCTTGGAATGAAGATTCTAAGAACGAATGATGGAATCATCTTAACACAATCACATTATGTTGAGAAGATATTGAATAAATTCAAAGCCTATGATGGCGCGCCGGTTAAGACTCCAATTGAACTCGACGTTCACTTGAGCAAGAACAAAGGCGAGCCCGTTGCTCAAGAAGAGTATGCACGGGTCATCGGGTGCATTATGTACTTGACTAATTGCACTCGACCTGACATCGCTTGTGCCGTGAACAAGTTGAGTCGTTACACGAGCAATCCAAGCAAAGAGCATTGGAGAGCTCTTGTAAGGGTTTTGAGATATTTAAAACATACTCAAAATTATGGGCTACGCTTCTCGAGATACCCCCCGGTACTTGAAGGGTACTGTGATGCCAATTGGATATCCGATAATAGAGACTCACTTTCAACAAGTGGATATGTCTTTACTATTGGGGGTGGTGCTGTATCGTGGAAATCCACAAAACAGACCTGTATAGCCCGATCAACAATGGAATCGGAGTTCATTGCCTTGGATAAGGCTGGTGAGGAAGCCGAGTGGCTTAAGAACTTTCTTGAAGACATTCCATGTTGGTCTAAGCCAGTGCCACCAGTGCTGATCCACTGCGATAGCCAAGCAACTATTGGAAGGGCAAATAATGGTTTCTATAACGGTAAGTCTCGACACATACGTCGACGACATAACACCGTGAGACATTTGATCACAACTGGCGTGATTACAATTGACTATGTGAAGTCAATAGATAATCTAGCGGATCCGCTAACCAAAGGGATAAACCGTGATCAAATGAATAAGTTGCTAGAGGGAATGGGTTTGAAATCCACAAACTAAAGAACTATCACAGTGGTAACCCAACCATGATGACTGGAGATCCCAAGAACTTGGTTCAAAGGGACAACTAAGCTATGAGAGTTCATGGAAAACACTCAAACTATATCTATTCCCTAAGAGCAATAGAGTGTTGGAGAACTTGCCTAGTGGTAAAGGCTAAGTCTATGACTTTTAATGGTTCTTAAAGATCTCAAAGAGATGGAGTTCTCAAAGAGACCAAGTATGGCAAGGTACTTGACTAAGAATCACCTATGTAAGTGCGAAGTGTGGTCGCTTCATAAAACGTACTTATGAATCCAAAGTGGTGTCCAAGACCGCAATGGACACAAAACGTGAGAACGGATGAGGTTGAGGTGTTTAAGCGTTAACACCATTGTCTCGGTGCACGCCGTGGGGGATTAGTTCAAAGCATCGCGCTACTATGCCGCCTGTGTATCCGATGGTGTCGACTATGGAGGGTTCAAAGTCAACAACTACCTATCCTTATGCTTATATACTTCTCGAGGATTGAGCTTATGTCTGCATGCATATGCATTTGGCTATTTCCACTCATGTGGGGGATTGTAAAAATCATGGATTAAATATGCCCGGTCAATGGTTTTGACCAAAGAATAAATGTGACGAGACATTTAATTTTGTGAAATTAAATGATATAGCGTCGATCTACATTTTACGTAGATAAATGTAGTATATTCACTTTCTCAAATCCGATTTCCGGTGAGTGAGAAATAGTGGATTAAAGTTGGGCATAATTAGCTTTTAATTAAAGCTTGGAGCATGTGCTTAGGGAATAATTAACTAGTGTTAATTATCCCACATTGGAAGATTAATACATCTTTAATGTGTTTAAATTAAGTGACTTTATGTTACTTAATAATTATAGTGGATCAAGATGGGTGAAAAAGCGCACACGCGCGCGCCGCCGCCGCCGCCCGCCCCGCCCGTGCTCGTGCGCGTGCGCGTGGGCGTGGGCGTGGGCGTGGGCGCGGGCCGCGGGCCTCGGGCCCTGGTGCCGTGCCCGGGCCCGATCCCGATCTCGATCTTGATCTTGGGCTTGGGCTTGGATCTTGGCAATTGGTCTTTGGGTGGTCTTTGGGCTTGGGGCTTGGCCCAAACTATTCTTTTTGGACCACCGCCGAGTCAGCAATCCAAGTGGCTTGACACGTCGTCAAGCGAGGCACAGTCACGGCTGCCACGTGAGAAATCCACACGCTCCACATGCGATAGGCACACGCCTGCCGCACGCTCGTAACCGACGGCGGTTACGAATCTGCCATGAAGAGCCTTCATGGCTCGGTTGACCCTGCATGGTGGCTTGGCCTATAAATAGGCTAGCCATACCACTGCATTAGTACACACCATTACAAGCCTTCTGTATCATCATAAGCTTTCTCCCTCTCTCTGCATTGTCCTTCTGTCGAAGCTCTGCCCTCTCCTCCATCCAGTTCGCCGGAGCTCTACTGATTGCGGTGCTGCATCAATAGAGACGTAGCCGTTTTAAGTGCATTAGATGATAGCCTCTATAATGTATACTCCAATGTAACCACATCTAAACAAATGTGGGAAAACCTAGAAAAGAAGTAATGCATAGATAATGCTGCAGGGACGGAACAAGTTGTAGCATCCAAGTTTATGGACTACAAAATGGTCGACTCTCGACCCGTCATGGAGCAAGTCTAAGAGCTCCAAATGATCATCCACTCATTAGTGGCTGAAGGGATGACCTTGCCCGACAAATTCCTAAGGCTAAGGGATTCACCCCAAATGAAGCCAAAGCCAACCTGTTGGAGCGGGGCGGTCCCTCCAACAAACGCCCTCGCCCAAACCGTCCAAACGACAAAGGGAAGGGAAAGCAGCCTTCAAAGAAGTTTGAAGGCGACTGCTACAAGTGTGGCAAACCAGGCCACTTTGCTAAAGACTGCCGCAGCAAGAAGAAGAAGCCGGCTGCCCACGTCGTTGAGAAGGAGTTCAAGGACTGGGATGAGAACGACCTCATTGCTGTGGTCACTGAAGAGGTCAACCTTGTCAACAACAACAAGGGTGGCTGGTATATTGATACCGGCGCTACTGCACATGTTTGTGCAGATAGGAGTATGTCCTCCACCTACAACAACGTTGAAGGGAGAAAGATAAACATGGGGAATCAAGCCTCGTCTGAAATCATCGGAGTTGGTGATGTAATCCTAAAGATGACGTCTGGCGTCTCAATCACCTTGAAGGATGCGCTGCACGTTCCGGACATCCGGAAGAACCTAGTTTCAGGATCAATACTAGTGAATAAGGGTTTTAAACTTGTATTTGAATCCGATAGGTTTGCATTGTATAAGTTTGGGAAGTCCCTCGGAAAAGGTTATGTAACCGACGGACTTTTCAAGCTTAGTGTAGCAACACTGCGTGTTCCAAAGCCACTGGCTAATAAGAATAAAGCATCTACTTCCTCTTATTTGATTGAGTCTTCAAATTTGTGGCATTGTAGATTGGGACATGTGAATTCAAAAGCTATTAAAAGATTAGTGAATTTAGATTTACTAAAGGCTAATGAATTGGATACCCAAGATAAATGTGAAATTTGTCTTGAAGCAAAAATGACTAAGTTGCCGTTTCACTCAGTTGAACGAAGCACAAAACCCCTTGAATTAATTAACACGGACGTATGTGATTTAAAGATGGTGCAAACAAGAGGTGGTAAAAAGTACTTTATCACTTTCATAGATGATTGCACAAGGTATTGCTACATTTATCTTTTAAGAAGTAAAGATGAAGCAATAGAAGCGTTCAAAAATTATAAGAACGAAGTTGAGAATCAACTTGGTTGTAAAATCAAAATGATTCGAAGCGATAGAGGAGGAGAATATGTAGCCCCGTTTGAGGAGTTATGCAACGCAAGTGGTATAATTCATCAAACAACTGCTCCATATTCACCACAATCTAATGGTGTTGCAGAACGCAAAAATCGAACTCTAAAAGAGATGATGAATGCACTGCTCCTAACTTCAGGATTACCACATAACATGTGGGGGGAAGCTGTTTTGACAGCCAACTATATCTTGAATAAGATCCCTCTCAAAGGAAAAGATGTCACTCCTTATGAGTTGTGGAAGGGAAGGAAGCCATCCTACAAATACCTCAAAGTGTGGGGGTGTTTGGCAAAGGTGATGGTTCCTCCGCCCAAAGAAGTTACAATCGGACCTAAGACGGTTGATTGCATCTTCATTGGATATGCACTTAACAGTAGTGCATATCGATTTGTTGTTCACAAGTCTGAAATATCGACTATCACAGTAGGAACAACAATTGAGTCGAGGAATGCTGTATTTCTCGAAAATACATTTCCTTGCAAAGACAAGGAAAAAGTCTCAACCAATTCTGAGACAAGAATTGAAGAAGCCACTAGTTCTAAACAAGTGGAAGAAGAAGCCACTAGTTCTAAATCAGCAGATGCGGAACCTGAATCGCGCAAGCGTGCAAGGCCCGATCCAAAAGATACAGTACTAAGACGTGGTAATAGAGTCAGAACACCAAAAACTTTTGGTCCTGACTACATTGCTTTCATGTTGGATGAAGAACCAACATCGATAAAAGTAGCCTTTGCTGGCCCAGACGGGCTGCATTGGAGAGAAGCTGTTCAAAGCGAAATTGATTCAATTTTGCTAAACCACACATGGGTGTTGGTTGATTTGCCCGAAGGTGAAACCTTTAGGATGCAAATGGGTTCTTAAAAGAAAGTTTAAGGCCGATGGAACAGTTGATAAGTATAAAGCCCGATTAGTAGTAAAGGGTTTTAAACAAAAGGAAGGACATGACTTCTTCGATACCTATTCACCTGTAACAAGGATTACATCTATATGAGTGCTTCTTGCTATTGCTGCATTGCACAATCTTGAGATTCATCAAATGGATGTAAAGACCGCGTTTCTAAATGGTGAACTAGAAGATGAAATCTATATGGAACAACCCGAAGGGTTTGTAGTACCTGGACAAGAGAAAAAGGTATGCAAGCTCGTAAAGTCCCTATATGGATTGAAACAAGCGCCATTGCAATGGCACTTGAAGTTTGATAATGTGATGTTATCAAATGGGTTTAAAATCAACGAGTGCGACAAATGTGTCTACATCAAGAGCACTAATAACGGTCATGTTATAGTGTGTCTCTACGTTGATGATATGTTAATCTTGGGTAGCAACACTCAAGTAATTAACGATACAAAGGCCATGTTAAAGAGAAACTTTGACATGAAAGACATGGGTCTAGCCGATGTAATTCTTGGAATGAAGATTCTAAGAACGAATGATGGAATCATCTTAACACAATCACATTATGTTGAGAAGATATTGAATAAATTCAAAGCCTATGATGGCGCGCCGGTTAAGACTCCAATTGAACTCGACGTTCACTTGAGCAAGAACAAAGGCGAGCCCGTTGCTCAAGAAGAGTATGCACGGGTCATCGGGTGCATTATGTACTTGACTAATTGCACTCGACCTGACATCGCTTGTGCCGTGAACAAGTTGAGTCGTTACACGAGCAATCCAAGCAAAGAGCATTGGAGAGCTCTTGTAAGGGTTTTGAGATATTTAAAACATACTCAAAATTATGGGCTACGCTTCTCGAGATACCCCCCGGTACTTGAAGGGTACTGTGATGCCAATTGGATATCCGATAATAGAGACTCACTTTCAACAAGTGGATATGTCTTTACTATTGGGGGTGGTGCTGTATCGTGGAAATCCACAAAACAGACCTGTATAGCCCGATCAACAATGGAATCGGAGTTCATTGCCTTGGATAAGGCTGGTGAGGAAGCCGAGTGGCTTAAGAACTTTCTTGAAGACATTCCATGTTGGTCTAAGCCAGTGCCACCAGTGCTGATCCACTGCGATAGCCAAGCAACTATTGGAAGGGCAAATAATGGTTTCTATAACGGTAAGTCTCGACACATACGTCGACGACATAACACCGTGAGACATTTGATCACAACTGGCGTGATTACAATTGACTATGTGAAGTCAATAGATAATCTAGCGGATCCGCTAACCAAAGGGATAAACCGTGATCAAATGAATAAGTTGCTAGAGGGAATGGGTTTGAAATCCACAAACTAAAGAACTATCACAGTGGTAACCCAACCATGATGACTGGAGATCCCAAGAACTTGGTTCAAAGGGACAACTAAGCTATGAGAGTTCATGGAAAACACTCAAACTATATCTATTCCCTAAGAGCAATAGAGTGTTGGAGAACTTGCCTAGTGGTAAAGGCTAAGTCTATGACTTTTAATGGTTCTTAAAGATCTCAAAGAGATGGAGTTCTCAAAGAGACCAAGTATGGCAAGGTACTTGACTAAGAATCACCTATGTAAGTGCGAAGTGTGGTCGCTTCATAAAACGTACTTATGAATCCAAAGTGGTGTCCAAGACCGCAATGGACACAAAACGTGAGAACGGATGAGGTTGAGGTGTTTAAGCGTTAACACCATTGTCTCGGTGCACGCCGTGGGGGATTAGTTCAAAGCATCGCGCTACTATGCCGTCTGTGTATCCGATGGTGTCGACTATGGAGGGTTCAAAGTCAACAACTACCTATCCTTATGCTTATATACCTCTCGAGGGTTGAGCTTATGTCTGCATGCATATGCATTTGGCTATTTCCACTCATGTGGGGGATTGTAAAAATCATGGATTAAATATGCCCGGTCAATGGTTTTGACCAAAGAATAAATGTGACGAGACATTTAATTTTGTGAAATTAAATGATATAGCGTCGATCTACATTTTACGTAGATAAATGTAGTATATTCACTTTCTCAAATCCGATTTCCGGTGAGTGAGAAATAGTGGATTAAAGTTGGGCATAATTGGCTTTTAATTAAAGCTTGGAGCATGTGCTTAGGGAATAATTAACTAGTGTTAATTATCCCACATTGGAAGATTAATACATCTTTAATGTGTTTAAATTAAGTGACTTTATGTTACTTAATAATTATAGTGGATCAAGATGGGTGAAAAAGCCCACACGCGCGCACACGCGCGCGCCGCCGCCCGCCCCGCCCGTGCCCGAGCCCGTGCTCGTGCTCGTGGGCGTGGGCGCGGGCCGCGGGCCTCGGGCCCCGGGCCCGGGCCCGATCCCGATCTCGATCTTTATCTTGGGCTTGGACTTGGATCTTGGCAATTGGTCTTTGGGTGGTCTTTGGGCTTGGGGCTTGGCCCAAACTATTCTTTTTGGACCACCGCCGAGTCAGCAATCCAAGTGGCTTGACACGTGATGAGCCTTCATGGCTCGGTTGACCCTGCATGGTGGCTTGGCCTATAAATAGGCTAGCCATACCACTGCATTAGTATACACCATTACAAGCCTTCTGCGTCATCATAAGCTCTCTCCCTCTCTCTGCATTGTCCTTCTGTCGAAGCTCTGCCCTCTCCTCCATCCAGTTCGCCGGAGCTCTACTGATTGCGGTGCTGCATCAATAGAGACGTAGCCGTTTTACCTTTGGGGACGACACGCCAAACCGAAGAGCACTACCGGGGCGTATCTCGTCTTGCGGGAAGAGGCCTCCTCGACTCGGCTAAACATTCACGGTTTATTTGTTTCATTGTAATTCAGTTCAGTTTCGTTTCTTGTATTCCTTCTTTTGGGTTGTATTACGCCCGGCTTTTATCTCTTGTAATCAGTAGAACCAACTACACCCCTTCATAATTATGGACTAGGCTGAGAAATAAAGAAAACCATGAGTTGTATCAGCGTATTCATTCGTAGTAAAGAATAGGCCGAGATATAAAGAATTCTATCCAAAATAAATATTTGAAGTTCATTTTGTACCTCCGTAGAGAAGGTCGTACGTTACATAAGAAAATTACATTCATCCATTAGCAAATTTTGATCCATGTGAACTTATATACAGTAAAAATTAGTGCTACAAGTGCAACTTAGGTAAACATCAAAGTTTATACTTCAAAAAAAATAAATTTATGGAGACATTATACATTCAATATGTTAAACACATCCATAATCATTTCGTTGATCTACTATTTTTTTTTAAAACCTTAATAGATCAATCTACTCAAAATGCGATTATACACTAATTTTTCGAATAAATTACTTGAAAAAACTAGTAAATAAGTTCTAGAGATAATTACCTAAATATTAGTATATATATTTGTTTCTTATCAATTGTTTATTTGCAATCGTTGAGCCCTTTTGACTTGGCAAGGATTTTAAGAAATTATTTGACTTTGTGAAGACCCATTTAAAGTATTAATTTTATATTTGATTGTGAGTGTAAAAAGTTGGTGAAATGTGGGGTTTGCATACTAAAAGAAGAATAAAGTAAATAATTTTATAAATCGTGGACAAACTAAAATAGCAAAAGAGTTCTTTACATGGTGGACGGGTGAGTATCTAGTTTGTTAAACTTTCATTTTTTGCGTAGTTCGAAATTTGTTATGTTAAGAAAAAACTTAAACGCTGAAATAACTGTACAAATAATTCAATTCTAGTACTGGAAATTTGAATTATTTGATTTACTAATTTTCATATAAAATCTAAACGAATATTCAAAGAAACTGAAATAATTACTTCATACTTTATGTGATCGCTTACTGCATGTTTAAGCATTATTTGTATCATTTTATATATTTAGTATGATTTTAATACATTGTTATTGACATTTTAAATTTAAATTTTTTAAAAATTTTAAAGCATAATTTATTAGTTTTCCTTATAATTTCAAATTGATGTATAATTGATGTTGTATGTTACGTGACAGTACTACTTGTACTCCAATATTGGGAAAAGGAAACTAATTTTGGGAGATGTACTTTTTTTAATCTTTGTTAAAAATAACAAATGGTCCATGATATAAAGTATGAGTACTATGAGATGGATTACTCTTTTTCTTTTTTGAAAAGCCAAGGGCTTCCTAAGACCACACTAATTAAAGGTGATAAGTAATCAAATAATTTTTGGTGCCGTTGGATTAGTGGTCCATCCCTTTTCTTGTACCCTATATGAAATAAAAGATATAAAAAAGACGAAATCAATCCAATTTCTTATGTTAATAAATAATTCGTACAACTTGAGCAGTTAAAACTTAAAACCCATTTGTTGTTATTCGAGAGGTCCAATACATCAATGCTACAATTAAATATTTTTTAAGAATTAAATAGAATAAAACAATGACGAACAAAGATGGGGACCATGAAATGAAATACAAAAATCAAGGTACATAGTACTGAAAAGTGAAGTGCTAATACATGCAATTTATTCAATTTCACCAAGGTTTAATTGTTGGGAACCATGCATAGTTTTATATTTATTGGGAAGTTAATATCAATGGACATTTTGCGGATGGGAACAGCTACCTTAAATCACTCAGATAAAAGCTGTCGGTTAGCCATGAATGCTTACGTGCGTTTTGGTCTATTTGTATAACATTATACTTATACATCTGAAAGTTATTGTTTCAAAAAATTAAATTGGACACATACTATTCCAAATAATTAAAAGAATATATTAAGGGATCAGATTAATACGGATCCATATAGTTTTGTTAAGTTTAATGCTGATAATTCTCGTAGCTTTTGGTCACTTTAAAATACCAGCAAATTGTTAATTGAAACTTCTAAGGTATCTTTTGTCTTGTTCGCATTGTGACGATTGAGACACACCCGTCCAGCTGAAGTGTTTGATAAGACTCATTTCATGCATCGGTTTAGGGGTAAAATGTACGTTACTTGATCGTTTTATCGCGCAAAGCAAGTGTTAAATGTGCAGGAATGTCACTTGACCAAGGCAACAAGGCCAAACTGATCAACTAAGTACAATAGGCGAAAAGAGGCCAGAAATCGAGGGAGTTGATCAAGGGGAGTAACCAAGCAGGCAAGGAGGGGACCACAGGCTTCCAGAAGAATGACACATGAGGCTAAGAGCTGGATGGTGCGTAGCATTCTGTTATCAAGGACAACGTTCTAGAAGGGGACACGTGCTGATATATGAGACGCAAGGAAGGAGCTGAGTCACGAATCTGTTACAGAAAAGCGTCGTCATTCTAGAAGGAAAGCATGTAGCAATCAATGAGTCGCTCACTCTCAGCATGAGTGAATATTCCCTGTCAAGATCGTTATCCAGCTGGAGGTCGTGCTGAGCCTATAAATAGAGGATGCGCCATCGCACAAATAGAATCCGATCCTTTACTTTCCGTCTTTAGTTTAGTTTAGTTTAGCTCTCTAGTTTAGTTTAGTTCTCTAGATAGCTTAGATAAAGTAATGCTTAGTTAGAAAGGGTGACTGAAGGAGCGTTGTAGAATACTTGATATCTGTCGGCGTATTCTTAAGTTTCCCGCTGAGGATCTCCTCGGTTTTACTTGCTTTCGTATTTTCCAAAGTGTTAGCTTAGTTTAAATTTCACGCTGTATTGTTATGAGTTTAGTTTTAATCAAAGTTGTTTTCGTTTTCATCGTGGTGTTTACTGTTTCACGTAGTTAATTTTCATTCCAGTCTAAAATTCACTTGACCCAGTAGTTAAAATTTTCTTGATCAAGTTAGTAAGTTAAATTCTGTCTAGAGTAAAATCAGTAGGTAAAAACTCCCAAAGTTAAAGCGTGGCTGCGGCCAACCCCCCTGTTCACTACTCACACACTCGATACACTAGCTTCTCTGTGGGGTCGACCCCGAACTTGCCGCTTTACTGTTAAAGTAGTGCAAAATTGAGAGTTTATAAATTAATTTGGTAGGAAACGAGTGAGGGCGAGATTGTATTGATCAAGTGGCAATGACATTTGCTAACTGATCCAACCGGTTCGGTTATCTTCCATATATCTTGATCCACCCTCAATTCGCGCCCCCTCTCGTACGCCCCTTCCAGTGTTCATATGGTTAGAACATTCGAAAGGGTGACTAGTCCATGCTATTATGCAGTAACAACATTTGATTCGAACACTTGCTTCTTTCTCAGCTCGAATATCATCTTGCATGTTTTGTACTCTTTTTTGACTTGTCGTTGTTTTCGTTTTATCGCTCAGAAAAAATAATGTAAGATTGTACTTCCTCTTTTCAGTTTGAGTTCGAGCTATGTTTTAGGAGTGAACGTGCATAAAAACATGGGCGGACCCAAAGAGAAAGAGGGAGGGGCTTAAGCCCTCAATAAAATATTTTTTTCTAATTTTTGAAATTGATTTTTTTTAAAATTTGGTCAAATTTAGTGTAAAATCTAATGTAAAAGTCCCTACAAATTATTTAAATTACTCAAAAATATACATCAAAATAAAATTTAGAAATCTCAGCCTCTATCGATATTTATTTCTGCGCCTGCCCTTGCATATAAAGCAATCAGAGTTCGTTGAGAGAAGTCTTGTTTCTCAACTCTAGCGTGTTCTTTCCTAGAAGCTCCACTTGCGAAAACACTTTTCCTCCAAAAGCCTTTTTAATTACTGATCTTATTAAACCATGTAATCGTAAAACATTTATCTGTTCAAAATTTTCATTTTAAATAAAAAATCATTCATTTTCAAATTTTAAACTTTTCCTTAATAATCTGTCTTTGAAAATTTCCTTATTAAGCACGACGAGTGGGAGTGCTGAGATCTCGGGCTGAGTTGTTAGTCTAGTGAAACAAGTGTAGACAAAGTATAAGGTCCATATCCCCAATGATGCATATAGATCGAGTAAAGAAAGTTCGTTTAATCGGTGTTCTTAATTTACATGCATATAGATTGAGTGAGGAAAGTTCGTTTGGATAGCATGTGTGTATGTATGTGTGTGTACACACGTGTGCTTATGCACACTGTGCGTGTATGTGTAATACACGTGTGTGTGGGTTATGTGTGTGAACATTGGCGGACCTATGTAGAGACATGGGGTCCATGGAACCCCGTACATTTTTGTTTTTAGTATGTATTCTATATTAATAGAGGAATACACAACGCATGGTGTAGCAGAGTTGGTTGTCAATCATGACTTCCAAACTGGAGGTCAAGTGTTAAAACTTTGTAGCTATCGTCTGTTTTGGATTTTCATTACCTTTGTTTTCTTTATTGTTAGTTAATTTGTATTATTCTATTTCTCCACTTCTTCATTTGTAAAAATATTTAAATACTATCAATCGACTAGCACACTCATCTCTTACATTTTCAATTCTCTTACTTTACTAATTTCACATTAAAACCCGTGTCATAAATAACTTGTTTATTTTTAATGGACGAAGGGAGTATATTTTATGTTAAAATAACTTCATTTCTCAATTATTTTTGGGGTCGCCAATAAAATACTATATGCAACAATTACTAATCGTAGTTTGGAACCCCCACTGTAAAATTCCTGCGTCCGCCACTGTTTCTGAATGCGGATGTTTATGTATGATAGTTTGAAGTACGAGTATGTGTATGTGATTAGGGGTGGGTCGGTACGGTATACCGTACCGACCGTGCCATACCGCATACCGTACCGGAAAGTACGGTATGACAAAATTCAATACCGATACTGTACCGAATTTTCGGTATACCGGAATTCCGGTATACCGGAAATTCGGTATGATATTTTTTGATACCGTTACCATACCGTTATTACGGTATACCGTAATAACGGTATGATAACGGTAACGGTATACCGAAAAAAAAAACCTATTGTGTCCAAAATATTTAAAATAACCATTCAAGTGTTCAACTATTTAAAAAAGCCCAAAATAATAAAACTTCATCACAATCAAATCTTGTTCGTAGCATTCAAATTAATAAAACTTCAACATTCAAATCTAAAACAATTTATGAAGTCATGATCAACAACATTATCTTCATTTCTTGCAACCACGTTGTCTTCATTTCTCAAAATTCCACAAAAAATCGTTGAAGATGACCCTGCATTTGATAACCTTTATTAATAGTCGAGCATAATCACAATACACAAACAACCAAACCAAAAGAAATGTATGGAGTGTAACATCCATATATCAAAACATCTAATTATTGCAACGTAAACTTGCTCCTGCAGTTATAACTCAACGGTTAATTCATATTTTCACAGATTTAAAATGCTTTTTAATTTTAAGTCTGATATTTAAATGTCAAGACAATTTATTAAAATGTCAACACAAATATGTGTTGAAATTTTAATGTGATCGTATTGACATTTTTAAGAAAAGGTAGCATTTAAACGCACTCTTGTGGCTATGTGGGGTTAATATGATTGAAAAAGTATAATCCAAAGTAAGAGGATGTCGAATATTCTTTTGTTTATCATTTCACAACTTTTATTTCGCATAATGAAATAAATATGAAGAAATTAAAATGACTCGTGCATCACACTGGAGTGACACTAGTTAGTAATTTAAATTGGACATTTATTTCTCTTTAAGAATTAAGAATGACTGATCAGTATCCTATTTATTCATCCTTCAATTTAAGTAGTATATAAAATAAGATAGCATACAATGAATTAAACACTAATCAAACGATTTGATTCATTTTCAGCTGCACATATTTTTAATTGACATTTTATGAAGTGGGACGAAGAATAAAACAAAATTTTTAATTACTCTGTATATTTGGATATGACATTACATAAAGAATCATATACTAAATGGTGTGAGTTAATACAAATTCTTTCAAATGTTCTCTGTTGAAACATATTCCCGATATCGTATTTCCAATCTTCTTTCGGTGTTATGTGCTATTGTGTTTATTATATTTAATAGGATGAGTTGATAAAAAAATAATTCAGGTTAATTTTGAATTTGTTTGAATAAATTATCATTTGAATGTTTAATTTTATTGTATTAATTGATGTATTAAATTTTTTTAATATAATATATATAAATGTAATATATATATTACAACACATTTAATATTAACATATATATATATAATAATCTATCGGTATACCGGTATACCACGGTATACCGGTATACCGAGGATTCGGTATACCGCGGTATAGAAAAATTGATACCGTTACCGTACTGAAACACTGCGGTACGGTATCATACCGTACCGGAAACTGCGGTATACCGAAAAATCGATATTTTCGGTATTTTTTTGGTACGGTAAGTCCGGTATTACGGTATTTCGGTATAATTTCCCACCCCTATATGTGATTGCATGATAGAATGAATTAGGTTTATAAAGTAAGTTTTGATTATATGTAAGGATAAGTTGAGTAAGTAATTGTGAAAGGAGTGATTAGGACATGCATGGTTGATTGAATGGTTCCTAGGAACTAATTTTTATTAGGCGATTTTGTGAACTATCTTGAAAGGTGTTGTGCGTACGTGAATTGCAAAGAAGCAAGGAGTTGTGCAATATATCTGTAAGCCGATAAGGTGAGCTTTCATGACCTACACTATTACTGTGGGCTTTGCTATCATACAGTGTATGTGTATAATAATCAAATTATTTTGTGTTTCTTTGAAATAAAAATAACTGTATGTGTATAAAAATCAAATGATTTTTTGTTTCTTTGAAATAAAAATGTTTGTCTTACCATGAATTGTTTTATGAACTGTTCTGAAGCGGGTAGATGGTAGAGGCTCCGATATTGAGCTGCGGACTAGTTGCTATGTGGAAAATCAAATTTGGGCTTAAGTAAGGGCCTCAAACCCTGCTTAGCTAGTGTGCATCTACAACCGTGAGCTAGCCGTTAATAATTGGCTAGTTCAGTTACTGTTTGGAATGTGGCCACAATCCCAGTTCACAAAATGTTATCCAGATATGATATGTGACTGAAAATGGTTGATCAACCGTCTTTTATGTAATGGTAAAATCATTTAATGTCTTGGGAATTTTAAAGAAAACCCTTATTTCACTCACCGGCAAACTTGACAAATCGTTTATTGTAAATTGTTTACGGCATGTGCCATTGAGTATATTTTTGTACTCAGGCCTGCATCTGTTTTCCCTATATGCAGGTTAAACGGTTGATGAACCACGGTGGGTGTTGAGGCCGAGTTGTTGAAGTCCTTAGTTACTAAAAATAGAATGTGTTGTGTCTTCATACATAACGTCATTTTTTTCTCTCGAATTGGTTCTGCTGATATACTAAGTTTTGGATACATTGAG
Source organism: Salvia splendens (assembly GCF_004379255.2). Lineage (NCBI taxonomy): Eukaryota > Viridiplantae > Streptophyta > Magnoliopsida > Lamiales > Lamiaceae > Salvia > Salvia splendens. The sequence goes on along the minus strand of NC_056042.1, from coordinate 19,724,362 downwards.
TTTCGATGTAAAGTCTTACGAGTCTCATCTCATACAATGTTTTTGAGTTATATTTTCCATTGGATTTATTCCTACTTTTGAGTGTCTTCCCTGACAGTACTATGACATATAATTAAGTGTTCTTTCGTTTTGGAATGTCAAGTATTCCCAATTCCTCATTCTCCTTCTCATTTCCCGATTTTTTTTTCTTCCCCGCTTCCTAATTCCTTCCCCTAGTTGCAATCAACCGAATTTTCTAGCCTTAGGAAATGCGGGATGTGAAACTTGATCTGATAAGTAGTTTTATCTTCAAAAGAGGCGTCTTCGCTAGCCAAAGGACTGGAGTAAGATAAACGAGTTAAGGATTTGTTAAGCAGATGAGGTGTGTTTATTTTTTACAAAGTATTATTGTTGGCTTTTCTACCCGGCCTATACTATGTGGGCAAAAATTTCAGATGCTTTTTATGTTTCAAGTATGAGTTTAAAGTGAATGGGATGTTATGTACTCCAAAGTATGTGGCCTTTTCTATCCTAGTGTATGAGGGTGAATTGATTTAAGATTCTGTGTTTCAAATAACGTTTATGTGATAGAAAGGCGAATTTCGTCAATTAAAAGAGAGAAAGGGAGAAAGATAGCGGAGGCGTCGATTAGGAAGAGAGGACGAGAGAGTGAGGCGCCTCTTTCTCATACACGTTTTGAAAGGAATATTAATACGTGTAGTACTTCCTATGCTCCAACTAAGTTGAGTCAAAACTTTTGGGCACGAAGATTAAAAAATTATGTTAAAAAGTAGGAGAGAGGAATAAAGTAGGAAAGATAAAGAGAAAATAAAGTAGGTGATGAAATAAAGTAAGAGTGATTGGATGTTTTGTTTTCGTCAAAAAAGGAAATGATTCAACTTAGTTGGGACATCCCAAAAAGGAATACGACTCAACTTAATTGGGACGGAGGGAGTATATTATTTTGGCTTTTAGTGGGTTGAATTCTATTATTTGGAAAAGTTTATAATTGATTTCCTTTTTTAACTGTAAACAGTTCTAAATTGGATGTTAGGACTATAATATTATTGTCTTTTAATTTGACTACTAGGTATTGGATTTTATATAATACTCCCTCCGTTCCATAAGAATATACAATCTTTCTTTTTTAGTCTGTCCCACAAGATTATGCACTTTCCAATATGGAATATTTTTTCTCTCTATTGAGGTGAGACTCCTTCTCTACTACCAATACTTTAATTACATTTTCTCTCCACATCTCTCTTACTTTACCTATTTTGCATTACAACCCGTGCCAAACTCAAAGTGCATATTCTTTAGGGATGGAGGGAGTATGTGTTTTTTAAATAATTCTTTTTTAATAAGTAAATAAATCTATATTTTAATTTTTCTTCTATTTAGGTAAAAATTGGTTATGCTAGAGAGTTTTGATTTGCCTTCTATTTGGGTTATAATTAAAATTTTATTCTTATTGCAATACTTCTTCTCCGAATTAATTCACAAGCTAAACGACAACACAAATATTTAATCTTTTCAATTTATCAATTAAACTATTTAATACATTTTAATTAGTCTCTAGTTTAATAGTATATTTAATCAATCCCCAAATGAATTAAGTAATACTACTAAGTTTAGTGACATGAATTTATTTTATGTTTTATTATAACTAATGAATAAAAAAGTAACAAACAATAGTAATACTTATTAAATAACAAATTATCTTATGATATATTAAGAAGATTGATAAAAGTATGATCACAATTATAAGAATAATATAAAAATACTCTATGCATAACTAATTTAAAATAAAAATATTTTAAAATACTAAAATCTTATTATGCATTAACCAATTAAATTATACTATCTTCATTCCAATGTAGTTGAGTTGTATTCCTTTCGGGTTGTGCCAACATAGTTGAATCATTTAATTTTTTGACCAAAATTTTTGTACTTTTTCTTATTTTACCCTCTTTATCCCTCACACTTTATTACAATATTTGATAATCATTTATTAAAAAAATTAGTTTGTAAAAAATAATTATTTAATAAATGCATACTTCTTCCGTCCCATTAAAGATGACTCACTTTCCTGTTTGGTTTGTTCCAATCAAAATAACCCATTATTAAAATTGGAAACACTTTTATCTCTACTTTATTCCATCTCTCCACTTAACACACAAAATGAAGATGCATAAAATCTCGTGCCGCCCAAAGAAGGGGTCATCTTCTTGGAACGGAGAGAGTATACGTTATACTTTTAAATGTATATATAATCATGCTTTCATCAATATTCTTAATATATCATCTATAATTTATTATTTTATAAATATTTTTGTTATTGCTTTTTTAAATATAATAAAAATTAAAATAAATTCATGTCAACAAATTATACTAATCAACAATTTTTATCTTTTCTATTTATGCCAAAATAGTTGAGTCGTTATAATAAATACGTAGTATAATTTAAACTTTAAAGGTTTTTTTTCATTGTATTGATTTGTAAATCAAATTTATTGTGGTGTAATTAAATTGTTGAAATGCATATCTATAGATATAATTGTTGGTATGATAAATTATTACTCGTATTAGTAACACATTTATGATTTTTTTTGTTTTCATATATATCACTACCATTGTCAATTAAATATTTTACAAATTTTATATAGTACATTATAATATTATGAAGAAATTTATTAATTTTGGATAATATTTTGTAAATGTACTTAAATTGAGGTGTATTAGATAATAACGAGTTAATTATAAAAAATTACTTTAAGGGATCGTTTGATAACCCTGGCAGGAGGAGCAATCAGAAAAGTCACCAGAATTTGACCGAAATTAAGGGATTTTGTTATCATACTCTTATGTGTTTGATACACTACTGTGCAGAATGCAATATTTTTGGCATATGTTTGACAGCACAATAAGGCCCTGAAATTGACATGCATCACCAATTAAATCTAAGACATTTGAATATTTCGACAACGAGGTTGTAGGTGAAACTTACCAGATTTCACACCTGTAATCATGGGTCTCAAAAGTATAATGTTGGCACGACCATATTTCTGTAGGAGAAATTACAAGAAAAAAAAAACTATTAACTCCAGAGTAATTAACTTTAAATTTGCAAAACATTCGACATTAGGAGAATTCGGAGGTTCAAAAAGTAAAACTGGTGACTGCATCGGCCAACAATGCTATTGAGGTGATATTGCACAATTTCTACTGACTCTGGAAATGGAGTTGGGGGTACAAAAGTAAAATTGGGACATTTCTTGATATGGTTAATGAGCAAGAATGTAATCCCACCGATTTTGCCTGAAAAGGGCTTCAATGGGTCTCACTAAATTTCACGAGCCGGGGAGTATATTATTCATATGTATCAAAAGCCCATGTTTGGCTAGAAAATGGTCATTTTCGGGGCAATACAAGGGTATCAAGTGATCCCTAAGTATAGTTTGTATTGTGTATTCTCCTAAAATTAGTATAGCTACATGCTTATATCTAAAATGCTTGAAAATGTATTGTGTATTCTCCCAACATTGAAAATGCATTTGGCCCCTGGCCATGCATCTTAGGTTCTGCTAAGGCTTCAAATTAGTGACAATGAAAAAGTCTTCAAATGGATGATGTGATTATTGGGGGTCTGAATGTTGGTGTATGAATAATGAAGGTTGACGTTTACACTAACTTTACTGCTACTAATCTACTGTGTTAGTGAGGGTCCGAATGTTGGTATATTGGGTTGAGTTATACACATAAAGTTAGGGTATAACATGTTGCATGCATGATCATTCATGCGTAAAGATGCATGCAACATGAAAGGCCGAAGGAGTTGTGGAGTTCGTTAGGTAGTTATCCAGCTGGCGGTGGAGTTAGTTATCCAGCTGGCAAATGAGCACGTGGTATCCTCATGCTAGCTGTAGCTGAGGTGGAGTTGACGTGGCCAAGTGATGTGCAATGCAAGACGCGTGACGAGTGAAGCATGAGTATAAAAGGAAGTCTTAGCTCATTTTGGTTGTTGTTGATAATATTACTCATTGTTGTTCTCTGCTCTAGATCGTGGATCTACTGCATTCCTATCTTCTACTTACATTCATATTTTGTAATCAGAATCTTATCGTGATATATACAATTCCTCTTCGTTCGTCTTAGCTCGAATTCTTAGCTAAGTGAGTGATCATTGGCGTATTATCGTGAGATTATTGTGGAGTTACGATCAACATTGGGAAGTCACGAGTTCGGATCGTAACATAACATCTCCCCTAAACTTTAAATGTTGCATGAAAATTCATGAACTTTACCAAACTGTGTAAGTTTCTCATCCGACCCGACCCGATAGATTTCCGACACAATTACTTATCCTACGTGGCGCGCTGAAGGCGTGACTTGGCAAAACTCCACTAATTCTGATTATTTCTCTTCTAACTTAGCAATCTCTGACCTTGGACTATCACAGACATACAAGTAGAATAAATAAAAATATACAAATCGAATTCAGCATATATATCGACATAAACATACAAATCGAATCCCACAAATCGAATTCAGCATAAAAGTAGCATTAATTCTAAAATTTGAATTGAACCCTAAATTTGTCATTTTCCAAGTTACGCTTCCTGCGCATCACGTAGGATAAGTTTGTATCGGAAATATATCGGGTCGGGTCTGATGAGAAATTTACACAATTTAGTAAAGTTCATGACTTTTTATGCAACATTTAAAGTTCACAGGAAAAATCAAATTATGTTGAAAGTTTATGACTTTACAAACAATTTGCCCCATTAATAATGAAATATTGGGTCGAGTTATAAAAATAAATTCAGTAACATTTGTGCTTTGCACTATCCTAACCTTGCTGTATTTATAATAATTCTCAAAAAGAAAATGAAAAAAAACGAATAAGTAGGAAAGTTATAATTTGTAAACCACGATCGAAGCATTGGTTTATAGATTGTATATGGATAATGCAATATTATAATTAGCATTGGTTTATTTTATTTTTAAATTCATGAAACGTGTATTTATATCTATACTAAAGTATTATTACACTGTAAATGACACATTTTCTTTTATGTCTTACCCTAACTAATACTTTTTCTGAAATGGAAACATTATTATCTTCATTTTATCCTATCTAATTTTATTCCTTTTCCATTCAACTTATCAAATGAAAGTGCATAAAATTTCGTAACGAATATAAAATGCTTCACTTATAAGAGCATCACTAACGTCGTGGGTTGGAACGCACCTGAGTCCTGGCCCGTGCCCCCCGCGTTAAATCCTCCCAATTTTCGGCCTGGGACGGTCCTGGTGACGCAGTCACATCCCGGGGCCGCGCCAGGGGTCCGGTCCGTCCCTGCGTTAGGTGTGCCCGGGCCGCAAATAGAGAGTCTCGACCTGGCGTTGGAGGTGAAGCGGGCAGTGACCCGTTGTCCCGATTTTTGATTTTTTGCAGTTGGAAGAGGAAGAAGAGGGAGGGAGAGAGGAAGAAAATGGAGGAAGAGAAAGAAGACGGAGAGGGAGAGGGGCGACGGAGCTCCCCACTTTGATTTTCTAATTTTTAATTTTTTTTGCATTTTTTTATGTTCTAGTTTTTAATTTTTTTTAGTTTATAATTTATTATTTTTGAATTAAAAATAAATTTCTCGTGTTATAATTGTTCAACGTTTTTAATTTTTATAAGTAAAATAAGTTGAAGTTGTGAATAATGCATTTTAATAGTTGTGGCGTGGGATGTGGCCTGCAGGGTTAGAGGAGTTGTTGAATGGGACTCAAATTTAGACTCAAATTTAGAGGAATGATGATGTACATGGGACTTGGGGCCTGAATCCGGGCAGGAGTTGTGGATGCTCTAAGGGCATCCACTACGCGGCGAGCCACCGTCCCGCGTTCCGTCGCGGAGGGACGGAACGCTCGCGCGACGCGTTGCGACACGCCGTCCCGTCCCGGGCCCGCGCCTGCGAGACGCGGGACGGGCTATCACGCCACGCGCCGTGGCGCGCCCCTGCGCCATGCGTGACGCCCACTCGCCGGCCAGCGAGTGGGCGTCGTCACGCTGACGCAATAAATCAATTTTTTTTAAAAAAATCAAATTTTAAAAAAAATATTTTTTATTTATAAAAATTGTTTTTATATTTAAAAACAATTTTTACAAATAAATAAATACAAGAAATTCGTAATAGCCCACATATATTTGATGGGCTTGCGCATTTATGAAACTCATTCTTTATGTTCCACTTTCGATGTGGGACAAAGTCATTCTTGGTTGCTTCTCTTTTATAGAGACAACCTTGAATGTTTTACGTTTCACTTTCGATGTGGGACAAAGTCATTCTTGGTTGCTTCTCTTTTATAGAGACAACCGTGAATGTTTTATGTTTCACTTTCGATGTGGGACAAAGTCATTCTTGGTTGCTTCTCTTTTATAAAGACAACCTTGAATGTTTTATGTTTCACTTTCGATGTGGGAGAAAGTCATTCTTGGTTGCTTCTCTTTTATAGAGACAACCTTGAATGTTTTATGTTTCACTTTCGATGTGGGATAAAATCATTCTTGGTTGTTCTTCTTTTATAGAGACATCCTTGAATGTTTTATATTTCACTTTCGATGTGGGACAAAATCATTCTTGGTTGTTTCTCTTTTATAGAGACATCCAAGAATGATTTTGTCCCACATCGAAAGTGAAACATAAAACATTCAAGGATGTCCATATAAAATTGTATTTTAAATTATGTCATTTTTATATTTTAAGATTTTAATTATGTTTTTTTAAAATTTTAAGTTGTATTTTTATTTTATGGTGTAATGTAATTTTAGTTTTAATGAAGTTTGTTTGTTTTAATTGAATTGTGTTGGAAAAAAATAAAAAATGAAATTGAATGAATAGTAATTTAAGGGACGGAATAAGAGACGGTTAAGGGACGGAGCGTTGCAGGTTCCGTCCCTTAGTTAAGGGATGGAGGAATAAAGTAAAGTGGGACCCTCAAATAGTAGTTTAAGGGACGGTGGGGGTACAGCTTAGTGGATGCTCTAATGGAACGAAAGTGTTATAACAGGGGTGGTAATACTAATTTGAAGTTTAAATTCAGTCATTAAAAAAAGGGTTTGCAATAAAATAGGGTAGGCATAAATAGACGGAGGGTGGGTAGGTGGTCCATAAACATACTCAATTACCCACTCTCCACTCGACAACGCAAACATCAACAAACCCCACCCTACGCCCATCTCTTCCCATCCAATACGAGTCACATCATGGTGCATTAAATAATATAGTGTACGAATATATATAAGTATGTTTCTATATCTCAATACACCACAAACGCGAGGGAGAAAGCATATGCTTTATGAGACAGGAAGTTGCACAAAGTGGAAAGCATCGCTAAAATTAAATTATGTCAGGATCAAAGCCCCACACCCCTCTCTCCTGCCCCCCTTTTTATCGCTTCACATAAATCAGAAGCAGCTCAAGAATTTAGGGTTTTCTCAAAGAGGGAAATTGAAAAAAAAAACAAAAAATGGGTCGAGGTAGGGTTGAGATGAAGAGGATTGAAAACAAGATTAGCAGGCAAGTCACCTTCTCCAAGAGAAGATCAGGCCTCTGGAAAAAGGCTAATGAGATCTCCCTTCTCTGCGACGCTGACGTTGCTTTGATTGTCTTCTCCACTTCGGGAAAACTCTTCCACTATTGCTCTCATCCTAGGTACTTTTAATCCACTATATTTTTGTCTCTTTTAATTGTAAGGGGGATAGTCTTGCATTCACAACAACAAAATATTGGATAATGACATTTTTTACTGATATTAAGGACACTAATTTGTGTGTCTAATTCTACCATCAATGTGGTGTTTCAACTAAAATTAGGGGAAACAAACAAAAAATTAAGATAATTTTCAAACGCCTCTCAATTTTTATGTCCTTAAAAGCTAAGTTTTTTTATAGTGATTCGTGTTTCATCAGAAGCTACCTCATCAGTTTATGCTGTTTTTGCTCATCAATCTTTTTTTGCTGAAAATAAGCGACTCCATCTACTGTTTTATATATAAAAATACTTACATAATCTATTTTATTAAATACATATGGTACTTCCCTTTATAGGTTTTGGTGGATGTCATGTTTTGAATTTGTATTTAATTGTGTCCTTATGGGGCAACTTCCTGAATGCTTCTTATTAATTTGTCATTATCAATAGAATATTTTGTTTGTGTCAGTCTTGATGTGGTAAGAATATAGGGTCATTCCAAAATAAAAAAAAAAAAACTCATTTGTTTTAGCAGTTGTGTAGGTTGGTTAACTGGGTGACCAGGATGAACCCTGTCGGATCGAAGGGTTAGGCTAAATAAGGGAGACCTTCGAAACCTTTTTGTCTTCGATTTGTCTCTTGAAATGATAGTTCCTCGTATATGAAAAGAGATAGAGAGAGAGAGTTGAACTATATAGATTCTGATATCTTAATGTGTACCAGCTGCCGATCTATTTGCACAACTAGTTAATAGTTCTGACAGATATTGGCAGACTGCGTAGTGTAATTATGTAAAGATTACTAAGGCCACCCGCAACGCATCTCGCGAGTGGCTCGTATCTCGTCCTGCCGAGACGAGACGGCGGCGAGACGCGTTGCAGCGCCTCGTCTCGTCCCGGTCACGCCGAGACGCCCGTCCCACCGAGACACCTCGCGGGCTGTCTCGCCACGCGCTTGCGCGACGTGGCGCGCTCCGGCGCCATGCGTGACGCCCATTCGCAGCTCATTTGTTTTAGCAGTTGTGTAGGTTGGTTAACTGGGTGACCAGGATGAACCCTGTCGGATCGAAGGGTTAGGCTAAATAAGGGAGACCTTCGAAACCTTTTTGTCTTCGATTTGTCTCTTGAAATGATAGTTCCTCGTATATGAAAAGAGATAGAGAGAGAGAGTTGAACTATATAGATTCTGATATCTTAATGTGTACCAGCTGCCGATCTATTTGCACAACTAGTTAATAGTTCTGACAGATATTGGCAGACTGCGTAGTGTAATTATGTAAAGATTACTAAGGCCACCCGCAACGCATCTCGCGAGTGGCTCGTATCTCGTCCTGCCGAGACGAGACGGCGGCGAGATGCGTTGCAGCGCCTCGTCTCGTCCCGGTCACGCCGAGACGCCCGTCCCACCGAGACACCTCGCGGGCTGTCTCGCCACGCGCTTGCGCGACGTGGCGCGCTCCGGCGCCATGCGTGACGCCCATTCGCCGGCCCGCGAGTGGTTTTCGTCACGCTGACGCAATAAATCATTTTTTTTAAAATTTGAATTTAATTAAAATATATATATAAAATATAAAATCGAAAATGTTAATATTTTTTCGACCGTTTTCCTTAAATTTTTTTTATTTTTTACTCTATAAATACTCCTATTTCATCCTCATTTCACACACAAATACACATCAAATCCTCCAAATAATCTTAATTTCCTCTTCAATTTTCATCTAACCTCTCATAACAAAATGTCCGGCGACGGAAACTCTGGCGGTGGTGGCTCCGGTGAGTTTGACATCAACGCGTTTGGCGACTGGGGCCATGTACAATGTGTTGGGTGGTTCCGGTTCCGGTTCGTCTACGCCGGGCACCCAGGGCTTGTCGACGCCGGGGGTACCAACCACCCCAGTTTGATGTGGATGCATACGCTCGTCCCTCCGCCCCGAGGTATTCGCATGGATTATCCCAAATTCGGGAGGATTATCGGGATGAACCCCATCCAGAAGGAGGACGAGGCGGTGGAAGCTCCAGGGCATTCGACGCCGTGGAGGAAGAGGCGGAGGCGGCCGAGGAGGATGAGGATGTAGGCCGGCATCCGTACAGCCGCAAGGACACGATGTCGGTGTACAACGCCTGGATCAACATCTCGTACGATCCTATCGTCGGGAATCAACAATCCCGGAAGTGCTTCTGGGAAAAGGTCTCCGAGGCCTACAACGAGATCAAGCCAAGAGGGTCTCGCCGCCGCACATTGAAGATGCTCCGCGCTCACTTTGACCGAGTCGACAGGGAGGTCAAAAAATTCTGCGGCATCTACAAGAACGAAGCGGCTCATTACCAAAGCGGAGCCACGGGAGCCGACATTCTGAGATCGGCTTTGCGAGTCTACTTCGACGACACCGGCAAAGAATTCAGACTTGTCGATGTCTGGGAGGCCGTCAAAGATGAGGAAAGGTGGGCCGGCGGTATGCGATCCAGCTCGGGCTCGACCTCGAAGCGCACGAAGCATACGGCGAGTGGCCAATACTCGTCTAGTGGGGGTGGTTCGGGCAGCGCCGCACAAGAGGCTGCCTCGCAGGAGGTTGAGGGCACGACAGACGATGCTGGGGGGTCCTCCCGTGGGCGCTGTCGGCCGCAAGGGACCAAGGCGGCGAATGCGGCTAGAGGGAGGAGTGGCCGAGGCGAATCAAGCCAGGCGGGCTAGGGCTCGAACACCCTATTGTCCATGTACTTGACCGCCACGATGGCGAACACTTCCCGCATGACGCCTCCACAATACCAAGCCCATCTTGCCGGAATTGAGTATATGACAAGACAAATGGTATTCCGCCTCCAGGTAGCTTGAGTGCACCGCCACCGCCTCCGGGAGATGATTCGCCGGCGGAATAGTTTTTTAATTTCTATAAAATTATATTTTAACTTATATTTTTTTAATTTATTTTGCCACGAATTTAATTATGTATTTTTATTTTATTTGATGAAGTGTGTTTTTTATTAATTGAATTTGTTGGGAAAAAAAATAAAAAATGAAATTGAATGAATAGTACGTTAAGAGATGGTTAAGAGACGAATAAGAGATGGAGGGTTGCAGGTTCTGTCTCTTAGTTAAGAGATGGAATGAAAAGTACAGTGAGGCCATGAATAATTGAGAGATGAGACGGTTAAGAGACGGATAAGAGACAGCGTTGCGGATGGCCTAACACAAATACTAGTAGTAATTATTGTATATGCATATTATACACGGATAGTGGAGAAAAAAAACTGTAACAAAACTATGATTTCTACTCTCTCTATTCGCCATTACTTATCACTAATTTTCGTTTCGGTTCGTCCATCAATACTTGTCACACATTTTTTTAGTAATAAACCCCATATTCCACTAATTTATCACACTCACATTTTATTATAAAACTAATACTTCACTAACTCTTTCTACAAACTTTCTAGTTATATTACTTAAAATTCTTGGAATATCAACCTAAAGGCCCATTTTGGTCCTTAACATATTGCGATTTTTTTTATTTTGGTTCAAAACATTATCTTTTGAATTATTCGGTTCCTCATAAATAAAAATGGCTCACATTTGGTCTATTTTGGATGGTTCCGTCAGAAATTTGATGGAAATTCCCCCCTCCAGCATCTCCGCCGCCAAGCTCCGCCGTACCATAACCTTCGGTCCTCCTCCTCTCTCACCAAACCAATCCAGCTCCCTGCCACCGCACCATGCTCCTACCTCCTTCTCCAGCATGGTTTCTCCTTCACCTACGGCCAGCTGCCGGTCCTCGCCGCCTACACACCGCCGCCACACTGCCCCTCCCCAAGCTCCGCCAAAATCGTCCTCGAGTGGACGGCGACGAGCAAGGGCAGGCAATTCGACCGCATCTTCGGCGTCTGGATCGACGGCGCTGAAGGCCTCCGCAGCTGCACCGCCGAGCCATTCGCCGCCGGCATTATCTGGACGGTGAAGAAGGAAGTCACGAGGTACTCCTCTCTGCTCTCCACAAACCAAACCCTAGCTGTTTATTTGGGGAATCTCGTCGATTCCACCTACATCGGCGTCTACCACGTCAACATATTGCGAGAATTTGGTTTCCACCTTAGGGTTTCCGTCAAATTTTTGACGAAACCGTCCAAAATGGACCAAATGTGACCCGTTTTTATTTGTGAGGGACCGAATAATTCAAAAGATAATGTTTTGGACCAAAATAAAAAAAATCACAATATGTTAAGGACTAAAATGGGCCTTTAGTTTGTCATTTAATGGTAGATGAGGGAACTATTAGTTTTATGGGATTTCACTAATCAAAACTCCCTAATTTTCATAGAAAAGTTAATTTCCTATAAGTTGCATTTTGAATTCAACCGTATAAGATGTGATACATAGATTAAAACATAATAAGAGTATTATACTTAAACATAAGCCTATACTAGAAAGTGTATAACTAAAACATAATGATTTTTCATAACATCTCCTCCTAAACTATCTTACTTAAAAAAAATAAAAAATCTCTTACTTAACTTTGGCATATTATACATACTTCTACTAGGTAATGTACCATTAAATTGAAGGGGTATTTGTAAATGTCCAAAGAGATGATACAATTGTATATGTAATGGATGATCCTACCTGAATGCTTTCACTTGATGAAGTGTATCTTGAAATTTCATTTTTCAATTCTCAATTCAAAATCAGATGCCTTGTAGTTTTGGATATATTATATGTGCAACACCAAGGAGGTTCAATCTATTACTAGTGTATCTATGCACCATACTGTGTTGATTAATCTTGTTGGATACTATTTCATATATATGCTAGCATGGGAAGACTTGTTGAACGATACGAGCAACACACGTACTCTCAGAAAATTGGTGCGCCTAACGAACCGAAGGTGCTTCAACTTTGCTAGTAAATTGCTCTACCATTTGAAGTATGATCTCAATAGTGATGTGTTTGTTATACGTAGGAAGACTTGCTCCTAGACCATCCAAAACTTGGCCATCATCTGCAATATCTGCACAGAACTATGAGGTACAGATTCTCTACATCTTATGAACATGAATCTGAAATTCCTTTTTCTTCTTATTTGTGTTTATTCATTTGGCTAATTCAATGATAGTAGTCTTCTTTTCTTTTTTCCAAGAGGGAAAGTTTGTTTCTAATATTTTGTATGACATTCTTCCAAAACCTCTGGCTAGTCATTATGATCTAATATGTAGAACACCAAACTAAGTGCATTTAATATCAAACTAATTAAGTTTCGAGAAATTTAAGTTTAATTTGACTAACTTTAATTAGATGGGGAAATACAATATTCATCTATAGACCATGAGTTTGTCTATAGACCATGGGGATATACAATATTCATCTATAGACCATTAGTTTGTGTTAGTTAGACCTAATATCTAGAGTAGCAAGATGAAATTAAATGCCGTCTCAATTACCACTATATAATAAATGCATTGCTGATACATAATATAGAGTGTAAATTTGTATATCTAATAAATGGATTATTATCAATACCAAACTAATTTCTAGCGCCGAAACGTCAGAGCCTTTATTTCTCGTTCGTGTTAGTTTATTTAGAACATTGTTAGATAATACAGAGTTCATTTTTAGTTCATTTTATACGAACTTCATTATTAGCTTGTTTTAGTTTATTCTAGAAAGTATGAAATAAAACGATCTTAAAATAAACTCAGTGGTATCTAATAATGAACTCTGTCTTGGTTTGTTGGTTCAATACTGAAAATAAGTTTTGCATATATCACACCCAATAAAAAAATTGAAATAATTTTATTTGTAGGAATTATGCGGGAGAGGATCTAGATCCACTGAGCTTCAGAGAGCTCCAAAGTCTTGAGCATCAACTCCAAAATGCTTTGAAGCGTATTCGAAATAAAAAGGTTAATTAAAACACATTTTCCAATATTTATTAGGGTTCGTGTTTAATTTGCATATATCAGAAAATTAAATAATCATTAATATTTTTTTTCTTATTGTGATGAGCAGAACCAACTCATGCATGAGTCGATTTCCCAGCTTCAGAAAAAGGTTATTGTTTAAATTATTTGTTTTATAATTTTATGCTCTCTGCATTTTAGTCCATATGATCATATATCAAGACTCCTAATAAATTATTCTTCAAAAATATAACAAAAAATAGGCATTTATAGCATTTTAGCTCCAAATTATCATTTGATCCAGTCTACCAAATTTGATTAACCATATTTCAAGTTTTTTTTTCTTCAAGTTCAAGTTAGTATGCTTTTAAATTTATTTTTACAATTATCAACTAGAGTTTATTACATCCTATTAGGTATATAATTATTTTTTTATCATTAATTTTCTCTTTTATTAGTTAATAATGAATTGTTATCATTATCCAAAACCAATACTTATAATTTTTAACTTCGATATTTACGAAACAAAGGTTATGTATAACTTTTAATAGATATACGAGTGGGACACGAGTGGCATGCATAAAATTATAAACCCTAGCATGAATCGGTGAATCCAGATTAATTAATTTTAAAACTATGTTAAAACAAAAGAAATGAATACTATTAAAGAAAATATAGATAAAAATCTAGAAAAATTTTGAAAGTGAGATACCAATTGTGGATAGTGAATTAAGTGACTATTGTTTAACTTTTTTATAAAGAGTGAATGAACACAATGTTTAGATTTACTTTTATTCCCTCTTTTTCTTATTAATTACTTTACCGCCGTTCATACTATTTTGTTAAAACATACTTATATCAAATAGTTAAAATGATACAGTATATTACTATAAATTATAACGCGGATGTTTAAAAATCAAATATAGTGTATTAAACATATTGATATAATATCTTAAGCATGTCAATACAATTTCGAATTGATAGTCAATTTCCTCTTTTAATCTATAAATGGATTTTATCATTTTTTTCTTAATTTAAAATCTTTAAATATGAGGTAATGGTAAACAGGGCTACTGCAGCTTCCAAGACATGGTCCAGGTTTTAGTAAGCTTTATTATTGCATACACAGCTTTCAAAGTTAGGGTTTGTTAGAAGCATAACTAATTAATAGTAGTTCATATAGGCAGAAAATACAAATTCATTAAATCACAAGGACACCATACATCTAAGTCATTGTATTTAATTTATTTAAGGCTTTAAACATCCGATGATCATGATCATAAAATAAGTGTTCAACATAGCCTGTATTTTTTCGTATGTAACAATCGATTTTTCTGGAGAAATGCTTCTGCAGATCATGAAGCAGATGTATACTTGACGTGTTTTCATTTCAAATTTGTGATATTTATGACAGGAGAAATCACTGCAGCATCAGAATCACGCAATAAAAAAGGAGGTGATCTTAATTTTGAAATTAGCTTTGACATAATTTTGTTACAATATGGTGTACTAAGATATAAGTGAAAGTGAAAGTGACATTAAAGTTGATCTGATCTATTTAAATTTTAACTATACTTAAAACCTGAAATTAAGCAGGTAAGGGAGAAACAGCAAATAGGAGAGAGCAGAGAGAAACCACGAGAAGCTCAAGATATATCCTCCTCCAAACTTCACAACCTAACTATGGCGTACGCATTTATTTCTTGCTTTTCCAATTAACTATCTGTTGGATTTTTATTTATTTTTAGATTCTTATGCAGTACTGATATTTGAGCATGCTTTCTATAGGCCAATCACATGGTGCCACAAGATGTGCCTTATATTTTTATTCAAAGATTTGATTTTTTTCATTTATGAATAACTTCATTTCTCATTTCATTCTTCACATTCTCATGTTTTCCTCATAAATTTTATATTTGAAATTCTAAACTAATGTACCTACTTTCATATATTCCATCAGTCTCATATCATAATAGATATCACACATTCATTTTTAGTTTGTATTCCATTAGTCTCCTATCATAAGAGATATCACACATTCCTTTTTAGTTTGTATAACAAAAGATGTCACATTTTCTTTTGTTTATGAAGTCTAATGAGCAATTGTGTTGTACTTCCTTCGTCCCATAATAGATGTGACACTTGAGTAATGACATGCGATTTTAGAAGATGTTGTTCTGTGTGTTATACCGAGAGAGAAATATATTTTTATATATTGATGTGAGAGAGGATACGGGAGAAAATATACCGGATGCTTTGAGTTATGCTGCTGACTTATAATTGAATTTGCAGCAGTGGTGCGGAAGAAGATGGCGGTTCGAACAGCCTTATCCCGCCATGGCTACTCGACCATGTGCCAAGACGATGACATTAGGGTTGAGGATAGGCATTCGAAAATAAAATATCAACTTTCAATAAAATGATAAATATGTTTGGTTTATATATATGTATCGAGATTGTATTTAGTTTCTAGGTTGTGCTCTGTTGTAACTCTTTGAACCGCCACAAAATCTTAGACTGCAGTCGCATTATTATTTATTAGTGTGTAACTGAACTAATTAGCTGGGCATAAACAATAGTACTACTAGAAAATTAGTTGATGCAGTAACAATCGATCGTGTGTTTTTTTCAGCAAATAAAGTAGTCTAAACATGTCTAGGAAAACATTTGTATACAAACTTAGATATTCAATGTTAAGAACAATCTTGAAATTAATCGAAAAACAACTACTCAATAGCATAATCAATTACTCCCTCCGTCCCCTAATAATTTTCCACTTTGGCTCCGACACGGATTTTGTCACGACCACAACTCCCTAGTACTAGTGAGCGTAGCTATTTCACAACTAAAATAATCTCATCAATCATGAACTCATCATAAAAGAAATAATTAACTCGAGGGAATAGTCTCGAAGGCGAATGGGTACAAAGTAAAGTCATAATCAGAGTATCGAAACCAAATTCATAGTTTTCCAAGAACAACATTTAAATGCAGCGGAAGGTTCCAAGACAAAATAGTATGTATGAAGACATACTACTTTGGGCTACCTAACTACTTATTAACGGCCTCTTCCCAACACCTTCGTCGCCTCAATCACGTTCAACCTGCACGTTAGAAAAGAAACATGCAGGGCTGAGTACTTGATATACTCAGTGACTATAGTGCCAAAAACAGTTCTATTTAATTTGTCAGTCATAGTTAAGTGAACATGAGGTTTTTATTTAAAAAAGCCCGAGTCACTAAATTCCCTTCATTTCATAAAATTGATTGCGCAATCAAATAAACATAAATACCATATCTGAACGCATGTGAACCAAAAATATGGCCACATTCCACTACGGTCACTGGACCGGCCAACTTGAAAGCTAGCACACGGTCCCCATAGGTGTACACTAGTCCGAGTAGGGTTTGCGGCCCTACTGGGACCCGAATTCGATTTAACATGTTTGGCACAGCCTAGCAGATAGGTCATCGTAAAACAAAACATGGCATGACAACATATTTAAAACATATTCATATTTTCATAAGAAATCACGTTCTGAAAAGAAAGCCCACCTCAGAGGTTAATTCCTTAATTGAAAGTTCCTCGACTTGGTCTTACTTGACGTGCGACGACGTCCCTTTAGAAAATAAAGTATACTTAAATTAGGCTTTAAGGAGCCAAATAACTTGACGTGAATGCATCCTAAATGCATGATCATTTTATTTATTTTTCCTTTAACTTTAGCATCCTAACTTGAGCATTAATTAAACTATGCGATTTAACTTTATGTGGAGGTCTACCAATTATTCGTTTAACAAAAGAGCATTACCTCCTATGTAATTTATTCAAGCATAAAATAATCCGAGGTCTAATCATTATTTTTGGAAATTTAATAGCGTACCATTTTTTTAACACTAAATATTCGAGTGCTAAACTAAAGTCCGGGAATTAAATTCTTCACCGCGGTTAATTAGCGGACCTTCAATTAATTGGTCGGGTAAAAATTTTATAAGGGCCCGCTAATTTAATATCCGCATCAGACCCAAGATGAAGGATTTAAACTATTTCTTCATTTAACATTTTCAGGCCCAAACTCCTACTTAATTTAAGTCCTTGTTCAGAGTCAGCCTACTCCAACTTAAATCCCTGGCCCAAAATAACAATTTAAAAGGAAGAGGCCGAAACAAATTTTAGAAGGCCCAAACTAAAATAATGGTGGCCCAATTCCTCCCACTGCCTAACTCCATCGTCCCTCTCTCTCTCAATTCACAAATTGAAGAAAGCCGTAAATCGATTCCATCTCTCTTCTCCCATCGGCACATCTTACAGCGCCGTCTGCTCAAATTCCGGCCAGCGACGAGCCGTCACCACCGCCGACGACTCCAGCGGCTTGAAGTCAGCACTGCAGGCGTCGTCGACGGCCTGGTGGAGTCAGCACAGCACAGCAGGCGTCCGCTGCTGTCTCAGGGAACTCGCAGCAGGACTCCCTCCGCCGGCGCCATCTTTTCCCCGGTGGAGTTCCTTCCTTTTCCGTCTCTTTTCGGCATCTCCGAGGACAGCTACTATACTGCGAGGCACGCGAGTTTCCTCCGTCCAGCGCCGGCGCCTTCCCGTCGTCACCGCCGCCTCGCTGGTTGTCCGGCTGAAGCACCACCGAGGCAGCTTCCGCCATTGCAGACAAGCTCTCCACAGGGCGGTCGTCGCTTGCTTATCTCGCGACCGCCGCTGCACGTCGGGAATCGCCTGCGGCCTCGACTCTCAACCGCTCCTGATGCTCCGCCGTCGGGTCGCCGCTGTCTCGCAGTCAGCGCCGCCATCTCGCTTATTTCCAATTAAGCCTCTCGGGCAGTAACTATGGAGCAGTAACTATTTGTTGTTGGGAGAATTTGGTTCCTTTTTGGTTAATAGTGGCTCATTAAATTAGGGCTTGAGAACAGTGCATATGTTAACTTATTGGCTGAGTGCTGCTACTGAAAGATTTTGTATAAGTTGAAGCCATGAACCTTACTAACTTGTGAAACTTAGCAATTTGTTCCTTTGAGTATTTCTTTGTGCAAGCTACTTATACTCTTGAAACTTAATATGCTGTGATTCCTAGTACGAGGTGCTATTACATGATGACATAGCGTAGGTTTTGAGGTAGAAGGGAGGTGGAGGTTACCTTCTTTGCACTGTTTCTGCTTTTCTACTCCTAGCTTCAATCTCTCTCCCACTCTCAACTCGATAATTTGCTGATTGAATATGTTGTGGCAAGGGAGTGAGGCCCTGGAAGATGTAATATATATAGGAGCCTGCAGGGCAGATTGTGTGCAGGAATGAAATCTCTAATTTGGTTATGTGTTGGCTGTCTTCTTGTGGTAGTACAGGGTGTGTACTCGTGGAAATAAATGCAATGTTCTTCCCATTTGTGATTCTACTGTGGGAGTCCTCTTTCTCTGTCCCTTGCCGCACCTTTAACTGAATTTTGGTGTTGATTTGCAGGTGTACCAGGTGGAGCAGATGCTGTTGGAGCTTGGGTGCAGGGTTGTTGCAGCTGCCACGGCTGTTCCCCCCTTTCTGGCTTGTTGCAGCTTTGGTTATGGGGTTGAGGAGGTTGTATGAGCTGGCTGCACTCTAACCTTGCTGATTTTTGGCAAGTATTTCGGCCTTCATCAAAGGTAGTGTTACCCCATTTCCTCAATTAAGTCCCACAAAATTTTTTCTTGTCTTTTACTCATTAAGAGACTTGTCTTGATTTGTAGGTGGGGAAAAGGTTGGCTGGTTGTGGTCGTTGGTAGCCCTCGGCATCAGGCTGCATTCTCGGGTCTCGAATAGAGATGACTTGGACTCGTGAAGAATAGATTCAAGGCGTTTAGCCCTTTGATATTCCTATTTATTATTCTCTTTTTGTAAGTTAAGACATAGCTTGGAGAACTAACAACGTTGTAATTTATTTACTTAAAGGAATAAACAAACGCGTATTCATTCTTAATTAGAAACTTACTCATTTCCTTCATTTGTAGATCGATATTAATCATTAATCGAGCAAATCAAACATAAGGGTTGTGTATTCTCGAAATTAAAGTAACTAGAAAGTGGCATTCACTCCGTTGTTCGATAAATATCTTAAAAGTTAAGATAATTATATTGTGGCCATTACATTCTACCCTCCTTAATGAAAATTTCGTCCTGAAATTTTGCTTAAGTCATTCAAAAAGCTCCAGGTACTTCTCTTTCATCTTGTCTTCAAGCTCCCACGTAGCCTTCTGGCTTTATACCTCAACTCTTTTACTTTTCGATCCAAGATTGCTTCTGGCTTTTCTTCATAGCTCGAATCCGGTTCTAATACCATTTCTTCTTGGTGAACTATGTGTTTGGGGTCGAACACATATTTCCTCAATTGTGACACATGAAAAACATTGTGCAGATTTCCGAAGCTCGGCGGAAGTGCTAACCTGTACGCCACAGGACCGACTTCTTCCAATATTTCATAGGGTCCGATGAAAGCGGCCTTAGCTTGACCTTGACACCGAACCTTGTTATCCCTTTTGACGGGGATACTTTCAGGAAAACTTTGTCTCCCGCCTTGAACTGTAGATCGGTTCTGCGAGCATCTGCGTAAGATTTTTGCCTATCTTGAGCTTCCTTGATCCTTTCTTCGATCTGTCGGACAATTTCTATCATCTCTTCTACATAGTCCGGTCCAAGAATCTTATGAGGGAATCGAAAACCAATGAGTGCAAGTTGAAAATTTTTGGGGTAAGAATGAATTTAAATACTACTCCCTTCGTCCACAAAACCTAGACAAGGTTATTAATGACACGAGTTTTAACACCTTCAAACTATATTACTAAGCAACTTCTTCAACGATCTTACTCAACACTCACCACGCATCCGCTGAAAATTGTTTTTCTTTTGAGTTCATGCTTTTGAATACTATTAATTTCCCTTAGTCTTTGAACTCATGCGATTGAAACTCTAGTTTTATGCAGCTATTTCCCCAATTCCAAGCTATGTTCTATTGCACAAATGGTTGTTCCCCTTTCTGCTTCGCTACATTGGTTCCTCCCTAGTGTTGATCAATCGTACTTGATATCCTTAATATCCATTGAATATCAAAGTGTTGGTGATGTTGGTCCAACATGAGTATGCGGATGCATTGAATTGGATCTGGAGGAGAAAGTTAGCTACAATCTTGATGATAAAGTTGTGTGAAGAATGCATTGATGATGGAGAAAACTCATAGCAATCATTATTTGTGTCCATGATAAAGCCTTGAGGGAAGTCTAGAAGGAAACCACGACGGCTGAAGTGTGTCTGAAGATGGAGAGCTTGTATATGACGAAGTCCTTATCCAATGGATTGTACACGGAACATCGGTTGTACTCATATAAGTTCATGGAAAATCGAGGTATATCCCAACAACTTGAACAATTTAACAAGTTTGTAGATGATATTTAGGATGTACTCCCTCCGTCCCATTAAATGTAAAACATTTTTTTTTTGCACGAGATATTATGTAGTGTTGTTTCAGGAGTTAAGTGGAGTGAGAATAAAGTAAGAGAGAGAAAAAGTAGAGATGAAGTTGTTTTCTTATTAAGAAACGTTTGATTTTTGGCGTGACAACCCAAAAATGAAAACGTTTCATTAAAATATTTTAATGGGACATGGGAGTAGATGTTACCTTGAGGATGAAGATAAAGTAATTGTTGAATGCCTTCCCGAGATCTTTTAAATTTTTTTTTTTGAAAAGAGGATCAATAATGGTTCTCCATCTATCTCGTGGTGACTCGAACTCTTGACCTATTAGTTAGAGAGGAAGATACCAAAACTTGCGCGTCATCGTCATTGGTTAAAGGATGTGATGATGTATGGAAGAGACCACTATTACTCTTCTTGAGGTTCAATCTACACTTAAATGAAAGAAGGTGCTGAAATCGAATGTATGAAGGAAACAAGAGAAAAATTGAATCCAGTAGGAGAGGTCCTGAATGTCAATAGGTTCAGAGCAAAGAAAACAACTCCAACAGACCAGAATTCAAAGCCTAAACATCAAAAGTTCAATGACCCGTCATAGAAGGAAACAAGAGAATTGTACTAGTGCAAGAAACTAGGACACTTGAAGACAAATTACTATTCCTGGAAGAAGAAATTGGTTGATGAACAAGAATGCTTCGGTGACTTGCTGATTTTCCGCACAGAGAGTCGCTGACTCGGCTATGGAATTCTTGTCGGTTCCAGCGAGTCGCTGAGTTGCAACTCAGTCTGTCGCTGGGATACTTTTGTTCTTGATTTTCCCCCGAGCTCTTTTTCACTCCACTCTTCACCTGTTTCGGACTATTTTTCTATACAACTTCACAAAACGGTCAAAGTACCAAATCATAGAGAATAAGATATAAATATGTCGTCTTATCGCCAAATGTCAATCAAAATAACTCAAACCCTATCTCTAAATCCATGCAAGATCCAAGCTTATTAGTCAGACGCGATCCAACCGTCCATTCAGCTATTCTAGAAGAATATCATGGCTTCCCTGTTAGAGTTTGTATACTAGAAATCACCTATCGAGTGGTTGAATACTGTAAAACTCTTATTTTATTTTCCAAGGAATGAAACAAATTATTTTTGTCATAATGTTGTTATGTTTTACATTTAATGGATGTTAATTGCATGTTTAAATGTATAAGTAACTTAACAAAGTCTAAGTCTTTATTTTAGTAGACCGGTTGTGGGCGTCGTCCACTTTAAGGTAACATGGTCAGTTCTGAACAAAGAAAAACAAGAATTTCACAACCTAGATAGGCCTAGACTAACTATCGTGAAAGGTTGCAATGTCAGTCCGCATATTTCTAAGTTTTACTAAAATAAGATGACATTGGTGTTGTATAACACTGAATTGGATATAACAGCAAGACAAGTCATTATGCTATCTACTGAAAGATGAGGTCTTGATAATTATTTACTCCTTAATCAATGTACGCTAGCATTGAGCATACGGTATTGATTATGCACTACTTTGACTTACCAAATGGTGCGGGTTTTTCACAAGACAATAACCCTAGTATTTTGGGTAGTGGTGATTAATATCTAGCGGTGCTAGGATTGCTATTATATTAAATCGTGCGCCAGGTGAGTCTCGTTTGATAACGTCCTCAAGAGGAGCTCGAAACAAGGCTTTATTATTCGGAACCTAGCTAGTTGGAGTTTGATTACTCCATGAATAATAAATAAGCGTTTCTTGCTAAGTCCACTCTTGGAATTAATAAGAAAATAATTAATTAAGTTCACAACATACACTAATTAATTAATGGACGCTTATATCTTAAGCGTGGGAAATAAACGACAAACAATGGACACCGGATTACTTATAATTTTGGATTTGGATGGGCAGTGCAATATTACTTCAGTAGTGGCTGCTCGTAATATTCCAATATAAGCTTGTATTAAATTAAGGGTTCAATTTAATTAGTAAAAAACTAATTAAGGGAGGCCTTATCCAAAACCTTCCATAGATCCCTGACTGGGTTCAATATAAATAGGAGAATAAATGAGACAGAAAATACACTTATTTTTATTCATAATTTTCGTCCCCCTCTCCTACACTGTGAGGGACGATTTTTTCCTTCAGCCCTCCTCCGCGAGATAGAATTTATGTCTTCTTTATTTAAGTCATAGTATTCTGGTGAGATCAGCTCACACTGATATCAGCATAAAGTCTGGAACCAGTCAGAAGATCCGTGGTTTAGTACTCAAGATCTTCACGTAGAGAAGGCGCAAGCTATCTTCGATTCTTTGGAGAATCCTCAAGGTAAAATGGCTAATCCGAAGAAAAGCATGTTTTAGGTTTCAATTACAATGTGATAATTGCCCGAATAGATTTTGTCTAAATAATCTGCTAAATAGATTAAAATTATTATGTAATTGATTTATGTGCGCTTCCGCTACCAACCCCTTCAATTGGTATCATTGCCAGTCTTTGGCTCTGATTATTTGGATTTAAATTTTGCGAAATTGATGTATACATGTGTTTTTTGATTGCGAAGCATGTTCTTGGTTTTGTTGTTATTATTTGATGCATGTTGAACTCAAGAACAATCGAATCAAAGAACTTGAATTATTCAAGCACACGAGACGTGCGACTCGTCGGCGCAAGCGCCGAGATAGATTGTGCGATGTGCGCCCGAAGCTGGGATGTCGAAACAGTGGGAGCAACGGGTGGCGATCACGGGGCGATGGGCAGACAGGCGATGTCTCGTGCGCACCGCCGGCCAAGACCGCACAACCCTTGCGGATACCGAAACTGTTTCGGCGACTGGGTTCGCGTGGTGCAGCGGTTCGTCTGAGAACCTGCCGAGACACCGCGAGCCGCCTAGCCCCGAACCCTAGGTGGAAGGAGTCCCGGTCGCCGAAATGTACTTATGGCGCCTTAGATTTGGTCATGCCAACGAAAGAAGGATTCATTCTCTAGCGGACCAAGACCTTATTAAAGGTCTAGAGATAGAGTTGTTCCAAACTTGCGAATCCTGCTTAGAAGGCAAGATGATTCAGAGGCCTTTTAGGGCAAAAGAAAATAGGGCCAATGAAGTACTTGAGCTCGTTCATCCTTAAGTGTGTGGACCAATGTCAATCGAGGAAAAAACCGGTTTTCGATACTTCATCACCTTTATTGATGACTTCTCGAAAATTAGATACGTCTATTTGATGCGCTACAAGTCTGAATCTTTTGACGAGTTCAAAGAATTCAAGGTATACGTTGAGACGTATCATGGAGAGAGTATCAAAAGCCTGCGATCTGATCGCGGAGGCGAATACCTAAGTGTCGAGTTTTTGGACTACTTGTTAGTAGCAGGAATTGAATCCCAATTGACAGCGTCGGGCATGCCCCAGTAGAACGGTGTGGCTGAAAGAAGGAATATGACCTTGTTAAACATGGTCCGATCTATGATGGGTTATGCACGATTGCCTATTTCAGTTTGGCGATATGCCTTGCTTTCTGCGAGTCATATTTTAGAGAACTTACCATCAAAATCCGTTCATTCTACTCCATATGAGTTGTGGACTGGGCGCAAGCCCAATCTAGAACATCTCAAAGTATGAGGTTGCCCAGCTCATGTATTGGAAAATGATCCAACTAAGCTGGAATCAAGGACGGAGGTATGTGTGTTTATTGGTTACCCTAGAGGATCGAAAGCTTATGAATTTGATAGTCTCCGAGATAAGAAAGTCATTGTGAGCACTCACGCGACATTATTAGAGGAAGACTTTGTTATGAACCATAAACCCAACAGTGATGAGGCTCTTGACGAGCTAACTTCTGTCACAAGTTCCATTAACCAAGAACTAGTACCAAGTGTACAAACAATTCCCGTAACTTCAGTTTATACTCCAAGTGTTGTAGTTCCACGTTGCAGTGGGAGGGTCTCACATGAGCCCGATAGATACATTGGTTTGGAGGAATCTATAGATCACTCTTCGGATAACAATGTATTAGATCCTGGAATTTTGGAATTGTTAATGAGTTGTGAACTTGCATGACAAATTAAGAGATTTCAAATTGAATATGGCAGTTAAAACGGTTGGAAGAATGAAGGCTTCAGGGAGCGGTTTTTTGGTTGAGTTTTGTTGGAGCTGCCAAAGCTCGGTATATAAACACAGCTGAGCTGCCATTCCCGAAGAAGTAAGAGAGGTTCATGAGTGAGAGAAAACATCTCCAAGAAACCGAGAAGAGAGAATCAAGAGAGCCAAGAAAGAGAGAGCTGAATTGCTGTTGTGTTTCTGCATTGCCCCATGTTTCTTAGCTAGATTTTCTTTGTATGATTACCACCGTGTGAGTGATCATTGTAAACTCTTCCTATCGCGTTCAACAATATCAAGATCTCAGTTTCTCCCGTGGACGTAGGTTCGATTGAACCGAACCACGTAACTTGTTGTGTCGATTGTTCATTTACAAACTTGTTCTTTATCGTTTGGTTAAGATCAAGTTCAGTTGGTTTATTTGTGATTCTTGCCGAGCTAAGACGCACAAATTGGCGCCGTCTGTGGGAATCGATCTTGTGGAAGGAGCGCGCAGAGGAGATCTTCATCAAGAAATCGAAGATGTCATCTACTAAGTTCGAAGTAGAGAAGTTCAATGGCAGGAACGATTTTGGGCTGTGGAAGCTAAAAATGAAAGCCATCCTGATGCAACAGGGTGTATGGGGAATCTTGAAAGAGAAAGCAACCGTTTCAGCCGATGAGGAGCTAGATCAAAAGGATCTGGCCAAGAAAGAAGACATGCAGTTCAAGGCGTATAGCACCCTCATCCTCAACCTAAGTGATAGGGTTTTGAGGGAAGTTTCCAAAGAGGATACAGCAGCTGCGGTGTGGTCGAAATTGGAGTCGATATACATGACAAAATCACTGTCAAATCGACTTCACTTGAAGCAGAAACTGCTTGCTTTCAAGATTTCAGATGGAAGAGGGATCGTGGAACAGCTTGAGGAGTTTGGAAAGTGTGTTGATGATCTGGAGGCAATAGACGAGCAGATTAAAGATGAAGATAAAGCATTGATGCTGTTGAATTCACTTCCTAAAACTTATGAACATTTCAAGGATGCCATACTTCTTGGCAGGAATTCAAAAGTGACCTATGAAGAAGTGTACTCGGCATTGAAGCTGAAGGAGATCCAGAAATCAGGATCTAGCTCTAAGCCACTGGATCAGGCAGGTGAAAGTCTCAACATCAGGCCTGCACAAAAGGGCCAGTTCAAGAAAAGGTTCCAGAAGAAAGCCAAGATTGGAAAAGAGAAATCCAATGATGAAAAGGAAACAAGATCCTGCTACCATTGTAAAAAGCCTGGGCATCTTAAGAAGAATTGTTACATTTGGAAGAAGAAGCAGCAAGAGATTGAAGCTGCAACAAACACAGCTGATATAATAGCAACTGTGGAAAACGCCCTGAATGTCATGGACGTCAGTATAAACAAATCTTGGATCATGGATAGTGGATGCAGTTTTCACATGTGTCCATATCGAGATTGGTTTCAAGAAATTCAGGAATCTTCAGGTACTGTACTACTGGGAAATGATCAAGCCTGCAAGGTCATGGGGATAGGCAGTGTGAAGTTCAAGATGGAAGATAACTCTGTGCTTGTTCTATCAGAAGTTAGATACATTCCAGACATTAAGCGATGCTTGATTTCTTTTGGAGCATTAGAGAATAAAGGCTGCTCATTCAATTCTTCAGATGGAGTAATGAAAGTTCTAAAGGAGCAGAGGGTATTGATAGTGGCCAAGAAAAGGCAGAGCCTCTATTTTCTGCAGGGAGAAGTCATCAGAGCAGAGGCAAACATTGTTGTCAAAGATGAGCTCACTATGTGGCACCACAGGCTGGGTCATGTGTCTGAATCTGGTTTAAAAGTGCTGGCAAATAGAGGGATGATCAACACTGGTGATTTGAAGTCTCTGAAATCATGTTGTATTCTTGGGAAGAGCAAGAAGAAGCCGTATGATACAGGAAAGCACACTTCAGAAATGCCACTGGACTATGCTCACAGTGACATTTGGGGGCCTTCTCAAACACCAACCATAGGAGGGGGCAGGTATTTTCTGACTTTAATTGATGATTACTCTAGAAAACTATGGATCTACATTATGAAGGAAAAATCAGATGCTTTTAACAAGTTTAAAGAATGGTGTCAAGAAGTTGAAGTTGAGAAGAATAGGCCTCTGAAATGTCTAAGAACAGACAATGGCTTAGAATTTCTATCACATGAGTTTGATGGTTACTGTAAGCTTAAGGGAATAAAAAGGCATAGAACCGTGCCAAATAACCCCCAACAGAATGGAGTAGCTGAGAGAGTCAATAGAACCATATTGGAGAGAGTAAGGTGTATGCTATCAAGTTCTGGTATGAAGATGAAGTTCTGGGGGGAAGCAGCTGCTACAGCTGCTGTCCTTTTGAATAAATGTCCTTCATCAGCTATAGGGATGGATACTCCTGACTTTCGTTGGTATGGATCTTATGGAGACTACACTAAACTGAGACCATTCGGCTGCAGAGCTTACTCACACATCAGAAGAGGAAAGCTTGAATCAAGGGCTCTCAAATGTGTCATGCTGGG
Source organism: Salvia splendens (assembly GCF_004379255.2). Classification (NCBI taxonomy): domain Eukaryota; kingdom Viridiplantae; phylum Streptophyta; class Magnoliopsida; order Lamiales; family Lamiaceae; genus Salvia; species Salvia splendens. The sequence continues at coordinate 19,696,689 of NC_056042.1, read as the reverse complement.
GTACCAGAAAGGTGTCAAAGGTTATAGACTTTGGTCTTTTGAGCCTGGAAATCAGAAGGTAATTATCAGCAGGGACATCACTTTTAGAGAACATGAGATGCCATGCCTTGAAGAGATAGCTGTTGGGCAGAGAGAAAAGTCCAATACATCAGTGAAGATGGAGCTGCTGGATCGTTCAGAAAATGAAGGCTGTGGTTCAGATAATGAGAATGGAGCTGGGAGTTCAAGCCAAGAAGCCATAGAGGTGGAAGATGATGTTACAGCAGATGATGAGACTGAGCAGAATGATCTGAAAAATTATCAGTTGGCAAGAGATAGAGTCAGGAGGCAAATCACTCCACCTGCTAGATACAGCAATGCTAGTATGGTGTACTATGCATTATGCATTGCAGAAAATCTTGATAGTTCAGAACCTGCCACTTACAGAGAAGCTATGAAGTGCAAAGAGAAAGAAAGATGGGTCAGAGCTATGCAAGAGGAGATAGAGTCATTGATCAAAAACAAGACTTGGGTGCTGGTGACAAGATCTAAATTGCAGAAATTGGTGGGATGTAAGTGGATCTTTAAGAAGAAGATTGAAGCCTCTGAAAATAATAGAATCAGATTTAAAGCAAGATTAGTTGCTAAAGGCTACACTCAAAAGGAGGGAATAGACTATAATGAGGTGTTCTCTCCGGTTGTGAAGCACAGTTCGATAAGAATTTTGATGGCAGTGGTGGCACAGAACAACTGGGAGCTTCAACAAATGGACGTGAAAACAGCTTTTCTCAATGGAGAGCTGGAAGAAAGCATTTATATGGAGCAGCCCGAGGGTTTTATTAAAGAGGGAGATGAAGATAAAGTCTGTCTCTTGAAAAGAAGCTTGTATGGACTTAAGCAAAGCAGCAGACAATGGAATCTTCAGTTTAATGAACACATGATGAAGATAGGTTTTGAGAGTTCAAAGTTTGACAGCTGTGTGTATGTAAAAAGAAGAAATGGGAAAGCTGTGGCTCATCTATTGTTGTATGTAGTTGATATGCTCATTGCTAGTCCAGATGCTGCAGAAGTTGATCAGATAAAGAGGGACTTGAGTTCAAGGTTTGAAATGAAAGACCTGGGCAGTGCAAGAAGAATCTTAGGCATGGACATTGTAAGAGATAGAAAGAGAGGAACCTTGTGGCTGACACAGCAGGAGTATATCAAGAAGATACTTGAGAAATTTCAAATGAAAGACTCTAAGTCAGTCACTACTCCAATGGGACAACACTTCAAACTCACAGCTGAACAGAGTCCCAAGACTGAGGAAGACAGAAGGTTGATGAAGGATATCCCATATGCTAACATTGTGGGAAGTGTGATGTACACTATGGTGTGCACTCGGCCGGATATTGCACATGCAATTAGCACAGTTAGCAGATATATGGCAGATCCGGGAAGAGTTCATTGGCAGGCTTTAAAGTGGATCATGAGATATTTGAAGGGGTCAGAAAGCTGGGGCATCTTATACAAAGCTGGATATGACAGAAGCAAGGATGTAGTAATGGGATATTGTGACTCAGATTTTGCTACGAATATGGACAACAGGAAGTCTCAGACAGGGTATGTGTTTACACTGTATGGCTCAGCTATTTCATGGAAATCTGGTCTGCAGTCAGTAGTGGCATTATCAACGACTGAGGCTGAGTATATTGCACTAGCAGAGGCCGTGAAGGAGAGTTTCTGGATAAAGGGAGTCCTAGCCGATTTTGGAATTAAGCAGGAGGCTGTTGTTGTTCACTGTGACAGCAGCAGTGCTATTAGCTTAACCAAGCATCAAGTATTCCACGAGAGGAGTAAACACATAGACGTCAGACTTCATTTTATAAGAGATGAGGTTGGAAAAGGGAAGGTCAAGGTACAGAAGATTGGTACAGAAGATAATCCAGCGGATATGTTAACAAAGGTGTTGCCAGTTTCCAAGTATGTTCATTGCTTGGATCTGGTGAATGTAATGCAAAGGTAATGAAGGGAGAGATGGAGAGGCTGGGATCTGAATTGATCATGCTGCGTTCAAGATGGAGATTTGTTAATGAGTTGTGAACTTGCATGACAAATTAAGAGATTTCAAATTGAATATGGCAGTTAAAACGGTTGGAAGAATGAAGGCTTCAGGGAGCGGTTTTTTGGTTGAGTTTTGTTGGAGCTGCCAAAGCTCGGTATATAAACACAGCTGAGCTGCCATTCCCGAAGAAGTAAGAGAGGTTCATGAGTGAGAGAAAACATCTCCAAGAAACCGAGAAGAGAGAATCAAGAGAGAGCCAAGAAAGAGAGAGCTGAATTGCTGTTGTGTTTCTGCATTGCCCCATGTTTCTTAGCTAGATTTTCTTTGTATGATTACCACCGTGTGAGTGATCATTGTAAACTCTTCCTATCGCGTTCAACAATATCAAGATCTCAGTTTCTCCCGTGGACGTAGGTTCGATTGAACCGAACCACGTAACTTGTTGTGTCGATTGTTCATTTACAAACTTGTTCTTTATCGTTTGGTTAAGATCAAGTTCAGTTGGTTTATTTGTGATTCTTGCCGAGCTAAGACGCACAGGAATTTTGCAGAGGCGCAGACGGATGTCGATCATTGTGAATGTATGGAAGCAATGGATTCAGAACTACAATCTATGTTAGACAAAGACATCTACGATTTTTTCGTCCTGCCCGAAGGCTGTACTGCCATTCAGAGTAAGTGGATTGATATGGCTCGTTACAAGCATGGTTTTATAGGGGTTCATTACAATAACATAGGTGATAATGTGCGAAAAAGTATGTATTTGAGTATGCAGGGGCTGGAAATATACTGAAGCAGCGGAGTGCATGGACGACTTGATCAACTTGGAAAAGAAGCAAGAAATAGTCGAAACGAAGGCAAGCTGATAAGTTCCGGACAAGGAATGGAGCCTGCCCAATCAACGAGTTGATCGAGTGGAGTTCACCACATGAGATGAAGAGTCATAGGAGAAAGAAAAGAAGATGCCATCTCAGGGGAATTAATGTCAAGACATGATGAGCTTAACCTAGGGATTTGGACCGAGGCCATCCTATAAATAGTGTAGAGAACGCACATAGATGAGTTCGATTCTTTTTGGGGGACCAGTATCCTCATCTCCTTCACTTCACAGTCTACATTTACACTTTAAGCATGGAGCACGGGAGCTAGGGGTAATAAGAGTCGCTGTTCTACCTCAAATCTTCCTGTCTTCTTCCTCATCGAGGAAGAAGACGCAGATCCACCACGAAGCCTTCGTAGTTTGTTTTTCCTTAAACCCCGAGGGGTCGAAACAACTGTTATTCAGTCTTTAGTTCATGTTTTTTCCTTAGTTAAGTTGTTATTCTGTTTTCTCTTAGTCGCTACTCTAGCAGTTTTGGTTGTTGCTCGATCTTTCGAATCTAAGTTTGGTTTTCTGTTTTGTTTAGTTTGTCGAAGATCATTTATGAAATGAAGTTCTTAATTGCAAGCTGTTATGGATCTGATGTTATCTGATCTTGTTCTTCCTTGTTTCATTTAGTTCTGTTATGGTTTGGAAGTTAATTTTGCGTAATTCAATTGTTCATGTTTAGATCTGAGTTTTAGTTCGTCAACTTGCATGAAATTAGGATAGCTGCTTCGGTTTGTTTTCTTTCCTCTTGAATCGCATGGATTCGTGTTTTAATCTGTTTATTTCTCACTTTCCCGTCATATGCTCTGTTTTCATTCACCGTGCATGCTTTATTAGTTGCTTAGTGAAGAAGAAGGTCGTAGTTCGTTAGGATTGCAGTCTCTGTCACCTTTTGTTGTTTGCAGCTTTTTGGTAGTGCGCAATTTTTCTTTCAGTGGTCCTAAGCACTTTATGCGCTTTGTCGTTTTTGCTTGAAGTTGATCAGTTTCAGATATGTTGTTTTCATCTTATTAGTTGATAAGTTGATTTGAGACTTGAGTAGTCTAGGTCTTAGTTAACCCATTTTACTGAAGGGTGGCAGCAGTCAACCCCAACATGTCTCATACACGACTAAACCCGCTTTTGTCCCTGTGGGATTCGACCCTAAGTCTCTCAGTTTGCATACCAACGACCGGATACTCGCTAACTTTATCCACTCATCATCTGACTCGATCAGTTGTGTGAACATTGGACGCTGGAACAACGCAGTCAATTAGAGAGACACCGATAGTAACTGGAGGATTAGACCAGTAGCAAATCCTGTTGTCACCTGGTCTGGGTTGAACACCGGTGGACCATCACACTCGAGTTCTGAAGGAGAGGAGGAGGCACTCCCGTTTGTCGAACCCAAGGAAAATCTTGAGTAGGAGGAAGAGTTTACTCCAATGGTAGAAGTGTTGGATAATGTTCCCGAGATTGGATCCCTCAACGCCTACCTGGACGGAGAGCTATCTCAAGCCGTAGTGGTGACCCTTGCTCAGTCAGGGATTGAGATAAAGAACAATGTGCTGGCTGTCATGCCACATTTTTATGGGCGATGGGTGGAGAACCCTTACACATTCCTGCACGAGTTCTGCAAACTCTGTGGGATTAAGAAGCGCCCAGTGGGATCTAGAGAGGACGACTACAGGCTGGGAGCTATCCCTTTCGCATTACAAGGAGAGGCGGACACTTGGTTCATGAGACTGCCCCCGAAATCCATAAGGACCTGACCAGAGTTCTGAAAATTTTTCTTGGATTACTTCTTTCCCTCCACAAAGACGAATGCTTTGAAGAAAGAGATACATGGAGCTCGACAGGACAGTGAGGAGACTTTGAGTGAATATTGGGGAAGATACAAAGGGCTGCTCGATGCATGCCCGAACAACCATGTGGTGGAAGCTGACATTTACAATACTTTCTATGAAGGGCAGACCCCCGAAAGCAAGGATCTCATGAACTCTTCAAGCGGTGGCGATTTCTCTAGACTAAAGGTTAGCGAGGCCAAAAGAGTGCTGGATAGACTGATTAATGCCAAGAGGGCATATGATAATCCATGAACCACACTCTTGAGGCGAGTGCCGGTGAATACTTTCACAGACACAGCCGAGGAGAGAATGAAGGCACACATGGACAAGCTGGAGAAGGCAATATTGGCCGCAATGGAGAAACAGAGTCAACCTGCCCCGCAGGAGAAAGTGAATGTTGTGTCAAGCCCGGAGGGGATGTATCCCACCTACGGACCCTAAGGAGATACTGATTATCAAGCTGAGGCGAGTGCTGCCGGGCATTGGAATCCGAATGGAAGCTGGAATCCCGGGAAACAAAGAGAGGCTCCATGGACTCCAACAATTTAAGCTCTCGATGCCACAAATCACACAAGTCAATAATGGTAAATCTATCAAAATAAATGGGCTTTTCTAATACAATCATGTCTAAGGGAGCATCACAAGGAGACAAGGATATTGCACTTGAACCTTGAGCAAGGAGCTCTGATACCAAATGATATGGATCCATGTAATTCATGATCCATTAACCCAAGGAAAAACCCAATAAAAGATGTTTGATCAAATATTTTTGGTGAAGTAGATTTTCAATTTATCAAATAAAACAAAGGCAAATCATAGATCCAACAAGAACTAATGAATCTAAGATGAAACGAGAAAGATTAACATTGGATAGTGTTGAAATTGGAATACAAAGTCATTGATGAAGTAAGTTAAGGCATTTACAACATAACTAACATGCATTCATGGTTAGATTTTCAAGGCAACCACAATCCTCAAAGCATACCTCTACTTGATCCATACTCCACTAGGAATTGTTAAACCAAACAACCTAAATCTAGGAACTAGATGAAAACCCTCTTCAAGAGGAACAAATCTCTCAAGTATATGATTTCAGCAAAAACTAAGAAATAAAATGGGAAAAGGGGTATTTATAGTTTAGGCCCAAATCCCAAGAACCCACACAATCTATCCTGCGTCACTCTGCCCGGTCGGGTGGATTTTAGGGTGCTAAATCACCCGGCCGGGTGAAAGTCTCCGGACCCGCCCTGCCTTCTGTGAGTCACCCGACCGGGTTGATGAAGTGACCCAAAAGTCACCCGGTCAGGTGAAATCCCCTGGACTCTTCATGCCTTCGATAACGCACCCGGTCGGGTGCGATTGAGGCTACCCGGACGGTTGGAACAACTTGAATGGGACTCCTCCAGAGAGTTGTACCCGACCGGGTGGATTTTGTCCGCCGAAATCCACCCGCCAGGTGGAACTTTTCTGCAACGCGCGGCTTCCTTAAAATGGTCATATCTCCCTTGTCTGGACTCCGATGGAGGTGTGCAAGGTATCCACGCGAAGCTCTTTCGAAGGTGAAGAGACTGGTGAATGTTTCAGTGCTTTTGGACTCCATATGTATAGGCAAAACACAGATTGAACCTACCTGCAGGTACAAACTTTGGTGCACGGCTTCCATGGTCATCATCCTCCCCTTCTTGGAAAGGATTTGTCCTTAAATCCAATACTTCTCTATTCCTCGCATCCTCGGGAGGTCCTCTAACTTTATTGGATCCTTGGCATGTCTTCTCACTCATCCTTGGACCCCAATCAATCCATGTCTCACGTCGAAGTGAAGACTCTTGACGTCTAGCACCCGTGGTCATATCACCCTCCCCTCCTTGGAAAAGATTTGCCCTCAAATCCGGATTCCGCAAACCTAGAGAATAAAACGAGATCAAATCAAATATCAAAGTATGATAATAAAGATTAAGACCACTAACGGCTCTCAAAGATGTTACCACACCAAGACGATCGGCATGCTCTAACAAGTTCAAAACCAATACATAAGCTATTGGTAAACAAAAAACTAAGCATCCTTTAACATTGAAGCCCCAAACAAAACCATATGATGCAACACTCTTGCCAAAATATGAACTACATGCTTGCAAGAAGAATTATTAGTCAACAAACAAAGTTCCTCACAATGGTTTTCACTCACTTGCACCAACAATTTCAAGAAGTGGTCAAAAGTATATGCACAATGTATCCATAAATCTTTATCCTCAACATGCATAATAAGCACAAAATCATGCATATGTAACTTGTGCAAAGGCATAATCATCATCATAAGATTCTTATCAATATAGGCCTCACGAAATTCCTCTAACAAACTTAGATCACGACTACCCATATGGTAACAATGCATTCTTATGCCATTAATTACAACAAAATCCACAAGCGACATGTGAGTAGCAAAATTCTTCACTCAATCCCATTGAAGGGCCTTACCATTTTACCATAAAAACATAGCAAACACCAAGCTCTAAAATCTTCAGCAATGTCACATGCATTGGCCCTACTATCCCCAACAACATGCTCAAGAAACCCATAGTCAACAACAATCGAAAGCTTAGGTATCTTAGAATCCAAAAGAAACATTTCCACATTCATGTAAGAGTTCACAAGTGGAAGGTCATGTCTACCATTGCTTGTATTTATCAAGAAAGGATCAATATATGATGCATAGATAGATTTAAACTTCAACAATTTAAGTTCTCGATGCCACAAATCACACAAGTCAATAATGGTAAATCTATCAAAATAAATGGGCTTTTCTAATACAATCATGTCTAAGGGAGCATCACAAGGAGACAAGGATAGTGCACTTGAACCTTGGGCAAGGAGCTCTGATACCAAATGATATGGATCCATGTAATTCATGATCCATTAACCCAAGTAAAAACCCAATAATAGATGCTTGATCAAATATTTTTGGCGAAGTACATTTTCAATTTATCAAATAAAACAAAGCCAAATCATAGATCCAACAAGAACTAATGAATCTAAGATGAAACAAGAAAGATTAACATTGGATAGTGTGGAAATTGTAATACAAAGTCATTGATGAAGTAAGCTAAGACACTTACAACATAACTATCATGCATTCATGGCTAGATCTTCAAGGCAACCTTAATCCTCAAAGCATACCTCTACTTGATCCATACTTCACTAGGAATTGATGAACCAAAACCTAAATCTAGGAATTAGATGAAAACCCTCTTCAAGAGTAACAAATCTCTCAATATATGATTTCAGCAAAAACTAAGGAATAAAATGGGAAAAAATGGGTATTTATAGTTTAGGCCCAAATCCCAAGAAAAAGGCCCACAAAATCTATCATGCATCACTCTGCCCGACCGGGTGGATTTTAGGGTGCTAAATCAGCCGGCCGGGTAAAAGTCTCTGGACCTGCCCTGCCTTCCGTGAGTCACCCAACCGGGTGGACGAAGTGACCCAAAAGTCACTCGGTCGGGTGAAATCCTCTGGACTCTTCATGCCTTCGACGATGCACCCGGTCGGGTGGCATTGAGGCAACCCGGCCAAGTGGAACAACTTGAACGGGACTCCTCCAAAGAGTTGTACCCGACCGCGTGGATTTTGTCCGCCGAAATCCACCCACCCGGGTGGAACTTTTCTACAATGCGTGGCTTCCTTTAAAGGTTCATATCTCCCTCGTTTGGACTCCGATGGAGGCATGCAAGATATCCACTCAAAGCTCTTTCAAAGGCGAAGAGATTGTTAGAAGTTTTAGTGATTTTGGACGCCATATATATAGGAAAAATACAGATTGAACATAGCTGCAGGTACAAACTTTGATGCACGGCTTCCATGATCGTATCATGTAGGAAGCGAGGAATTAACCCAAGGGCAAGCTGGGACAGAGCCCCCTTTGACGAGGTGAGAAAGTCGTTGCCTCAGTTTGCTGATCCAGTGCCTCTTGGTGAAGAACCGGAAGAGTTGTGCGAGGAAGAAATAAGGCATGAGGGTGAAGTCCAAAATGAAGGTTCAAGCAGTGTTGTCAAGCGGACCAAACCCTACCAATATCGGGGTGAACCTAAGAGGTAGAAGGAGGATCCCACCGACTTTATGGAAATTTTTGGTAAGCTGGTGATCAACCTGCCTTTCTTGCAGGCATTGAAACTGCCCCGTTCAGTATATTCATAAAGGTGTTCATCACCGGGAAGACTAAACCCGATGGCAAAATAGTGATCGGAGAAAGTGTTTTTGCAGAGATTCAGAAGCGGAGGATGCCATCAGAGCGCACTGACCTAGGTATGTTCACTCTGTCCATTTTAATAGGGACATTAGTATTGAGCATGCTATGTGTGACCTAGGAGCTTCGATAAATGTTTTACCACTTTCCATCTACAAGAAGTTGGTAGGAGTAAGAATGGTTGAAACGAAAGTGGTGATCCAGTTAGAAAATGTGACAGTTAAGGTGCATGATTTCTTGTATCCAGCCGATTTCCATGTGATTAGGATGAGTGAAAATGAATCTACTAAGTCTAGCGGAGCACTCTTAGGTAGACCATTCCTACGCATCGCTAAGACCATAATTGAAGTTATTGATGGAACAATTTGTCTGGATTATCATGGGGAGAAATTCACATTTAACATTGATGAGGCTATGAAAAAACCTTTAGATGTGGAGAATCTTCATATTATAGATATCATTAACCCCTTGGTCCAAGAATACCTTGAGACTGAATTAATGCATGAATAGATTGATAATTCAGAACTTAGGCATTCCATTGATAAAGAAGTAGCAGATGGTGCGAGGAAATGAACACTCAAGAATTGACGGATGAAGAGCTTGCAGAGGCTATTATGGGATTTTTCCAAAAACCAGGATTAACTGGATCAAGCGATTTGGTCCAACTGAACAGTTTAGATGAATTTTGGGGAACTTGCAGCGAAGAATATGGAAAAAGAACCCGCTACCTCAAGAGGCGATCTCACCTAAGAAGGAGTTACAGACATTGCCTTCGGATTTGAAGTATGCTTATCTGGGAGATGAAGAGACATTTCCAGTGATCATCAATAGCCGGTTGACCAAGGATTAAGAAGAAATATTACTGGAAGTATTGAGAAGAAATCAGAAAGGCATCAGCCCAGACCTATGTATGCACCACATCCGCCTAGAGGAAGGTGCGAAAGCCCATTGTGAGAATCAGAGGTAATTGAATCCCAATATGAGGGAGGAAGTGCTAAAGGAAGTCTTGAAATTATTGGCCCTGGGGATCATATACTCTATGAAAAATGGGTCAGCCATTTGGGGTAGTGGTTATCTCAGGTCACCGATCTGGATATGACCCTCTTTTCGGGCTTTCCTTGTTTCCGCTTCTTTTGTCCAAGTGTCTTCCTTCTGATGGAGTAGATCATCTCCTTCTTTCTCTACTTCAGTAGGTGTCCCTTCATCCATTCTCATTATCGGACCTTTGTACTCTTGTCCGGATCTAAGGGTGATTTGACTGATGTTCGCTCTGTCTGGTGGCTTGACTGTGGCTGGAATCCATCCTTCGTTCCAGCGCATTTTACTCAGGGAAGTCGCGATCTGAGATAACTGCTTCGCCAGCATGTCCATGGCTGCCTTGTGCTCCACTTGAGCATCCTGAAGCTTATGTACCACACCATTATTGGACTGTATATTATTCTGCATGTGTTGCTGTGAGCTGGCCAAATTGTTTACCGTCTCATCGAGGCTCTTCGACTGTCTGGAGTTTGGCTGACTGGCACTCAGTCCTTGATGGTGGCTAGGGCCATGTCCCTGATTGGAATGGAAGTTCTCTTGAGGTCCCTGATTGTTTTTGTATTGATTACCCGACCCTTGATTCCCCTGATAATTGGGTTGAGGGTTTGGGTTATTGCCCTGGTAATTCCTCTGGTGTGGTTGCCCTGATTCCGGTTGCCCCAATTGTTCTCTCTCTCCTGATTTCTGCTTGACCAGTTGGTATTCTGCTGCTGGGGTGCTGGATTCGGGTTATTATCAGTCCATCTAAAATTTAGGTGATCCCTCTATGGGGTATCCCTTTGCTTCCCTGGGTTCCAACTTCCATTCAGATTCTAGTTTTCCATCGAATTTACCTGAGCTTGGAATTCTCTTTCCCCTGGTGAACCGTAGTAGGGTTGAGGTTGTATTTCCTCTGGGCCTGGTGCTTTCACCTTTTCTGGTGGGGCAGGTTGGTTATTCTTCTCAATAGCACTCAAGAGTGCCTTCTCTAATCTGTCTATCTGGGTGTCCACCTTTTCATCGCCTTGCTCTGTGATTAAATTAGTTGATCCTCTTCTGAGAATGGTACACGGATGATCATACACCTTCTTTGCATCAATTAATCTTTCTATAATCTCTGTGGCCTCGCTCACACGCTTCTTGGTAAAATTTCCTCCGCTCGAGGAGTTCATCAAATCCTTGGACTCGGGATTCGCCCCTTCATAGAAAATCTAGTAGATCTCTACTTCGATCATTCGGTTGTTAGGACATGAGTCAAGTAGCCATTTGAAGCATGACCAATATTGGCTCAAGGACTCATCATAATCCTGTCTGCATGCTTGAATCTTCTTCTTGAGAGCATTTGTCTTGTTCGCGGGAAAAAAAGTAGTCCAGGAAACCTAGTTTGAAATTCGCCCTCGTGCGGATAGAATTTGTGTAATACCCAAATCTTTTAGAAGTTTAGAGTTAGTAATTAGATTTTTAGTTAGAGGTTTTATGTGTATATGTTTTTATTAGGAATAAAAGAAATAAATTAGGAAATAGAATTAATGAGATAAAGAAAAAGAAGAAAGAAAAGGAATAGGAAGTTGATGAGTAAGTTAAGGAAGGAAACGTGTCTTATGGGGGAAAATAGGAAGAAGAATAAGAAAAAAAAAAGGAAAAAGGAAATAGGAAAATAGAAATTTCAAAATTTTTCCTCATCTTTCTCCTCTCCCTTTCGTGCTCTCTCTCCCTCTCTGTGAAGATTTTTGACAGCCATCCACTCCCTCCGATCAGCCACCGCGACTCCTCCGATCGCTCCACCACGTAACATGTAAAACACTCCATCAATCCAAGCTCTCAATTCCCCTTCTTTCCCTCAATTTTGGAGCTTAGGTTGCAAACCCACTTCCACTAATCTTTGGAAAATTGTTGAATTTAGAGGTTAGCTTCCTCCATAACCTCTTCAATCATGTTTCTAAGTATAATAGTGATGTTAATTTGATGTGAATCTTGTTGTTTGGTCGAAAATTAGGGTTCATAGATTTGGGAATTTTGTTGTTTGATGCTTTGGTGTAATTTGGCTATTGAACTATGCAATTGGAAGTAGGATATAATATTTAAGCATGAAAGTGATAGGAAAAATCTGATTTTTGGGATTTCATTTGTTGGAGATGAATCATAATTGGACTAAAACCATGTAATTTTGTTGTTGAACATGAAATGTTTGGAGAAATTACCCAATGACACACAAATAGGTAATAGCTTGTATGTGGGCTGTTCTGATGCTACTGTACTGGTCAGTTTCGGCCACTTTAACATGATATAATTTATGTTCTAAAACTTTTAATGCATACTATAAGGTCTTGGTAAGATGTCTGCAAAATTTCAGATCGTTTCGTCAACGTTTGCTATTTTTAAAAATTCATGCTAAACCGTCGCCAGAATCTGTCACAAACTGGCAGGCTGTAGTCAAACGTTCATAACTCCCTAGTCCCTTGGAATTTTGAGAAAAACCTTTTTTGTAATTAAAATAGACACATAGGGGTTTATTTTGGTGTAGGGCTCGACCCCTAGTTATCTCCGAGCTAAGTCAGTTTATTATATGAAGTTGATGTAATGCAGTCAATATTTTTCTAAAGCTTTAAAAGTTGAGAATAAAGGTTTTTATGCTAAAAGGGAGATAGATAGATGTGATATTTTGGCTTCCATACTTGTGCTTTAAGTGTTTATTTATAATTTGTATATGTGATTGTTTGAAAAATTAGGTGAACCGAGTGCAAGCACAAGCGATAAGGGAAAAGGGCACCTCCATGGTTGAGTAAGCAAGTAATAGCGGGTTTTTTTGACGTGTACAGGTAGTGTACGCGTGTTCTAGAATTTAGTTCCTTAAACTTCGATAAATACTACTACTTGTTTGTGTGATTCGTATGCTTATGCCATAGAACCTAAGAATGATTGTGTGGATTTTGTGTACTTTCAAGGTGAAGTGACAGAAACGGTGGTATTTCTTATGCAAAGTGATTTAAATAATTATGTGTTGAATAATGTGAAAGTTGATATGAAATAGTTGCGTTGTGCCCCATTGCTTGAGTGAACCACAGGGTATAGTTGGCATGCCATAGGACAGCAGTACTGCACACATGCTGATCATTCGTCTTCTGGATAACCGAAGCGATGGTCTATATGATATATCGATTGTTGTAATGTACCCTATATGGGTAATATATGACAGTTGCATTGCATAGGCCATATGGAAGATTACAGTGTCCGATTCGGACTTACATGATAGACGCCCTCATAGGGCTACAGATAGTGTCCGTGTACCCGTGTTCATCACTAAGCATAACTTGGGGGCTGAATGTGACTTTCTATTTTTGAAATAATATGGTTGTGCTTTGAATTCTTTAAATTGTTATGTTTCTTATAGTATAATTATGTTGACGAAGGAAAGTGACTGCTGACAGGATCCTTTGTTTATATCATGTTGTTGTACATGATGAATGTATTGGTTATTTGCAAGTGATATATGTGATCTTAACTGATTCAAACTTTTAGTAATGATAATATTTGGTGATATTGTGTTGAGTTGGTATATTGATGCCGATGTAAATTGAATATGTGTTGTACGACATTCCAGGTAATAAAGTGTTTACTTGAGATAGTGATATAGATTGAAGTTTTAGAGGTTTTATTCTGGAATGCGATTACACTACGAGCTTTTCGAAGCTCACCCCCCTTTCTTCTCCCTCTTGCAGAGTATAGAAGCGAGTGAACTCGCTAGTTGGCAGCAGCACGTGTCAAGTCACCACCTCCCTTTTTGCTGGTACAGTCGTAGTTTACACGTGGCATGCTTAGTTTATCTTTTGGTTGTAAATAGTTGGTTACAAATGTAAGGTTATAACCTTCTTTTTGCTAGTGGAGTTGTAGGTATGTCTATATAAACAGGTTAATGTTATTTTGTTATGTATAGTAGTAAATAGTTGTGTTATCAGGTTTAGTTTCTTTTATGATAGTATGGTATGTTGAGTGTTGCAAAATGGTAAAAAAAAAAATAGGCAGGTTTTGTTTATCGATCGTACCGAAAGGTAACGTCACTTATTTGGTTAAAACTAACTGAGTAAGGGGTGTTACAATTTGGCTAGAGCCTCAATAACCATGTGTTGGCCTCACCCTTCAGTGTGAATGGGAGCCCGTGCAACCTGTAATCCTCTTCAATCGAATTAGGGGGCCTCTTCTAAATTCTGCAATGCTTGCAGAACTCATGAAGGAATTCATATGGGCACTCAATCCTCTGCCCGTAGAAATACGGCATTACAGACAGTACGTTCGTGTTGATATCAATCGTCTACTGGGCCTGGGTAATGACAATGGCTTGGGATGGTTCACCATTCAGATGGGCATTGAGCGAGCCAATCTCCGGATCGTTATCAATTTCGTTCGCAATATCTCATGTACTTTCTTCCTCTGTTTCTGAAACCGACTCGGGTTCCTTCTTGACTGGTGAGGTTAGGTTCATTCAGATGGATCTCCTGTTGTTAACCCCGACCTGGTGGTTACAGGGGATACTGCTTCCTTGACCTGCCAACTAGCTTGGGTGTCTCTCCAACCGGGTGAGTTGTTCTAGTGTTCAGACTTTGAGCCTCTGCTCATAAACTGAAAAAGAAACGAAAAATAACAAATCAAAACTATATACACCAAAACCTCTAAACACAAATAACACCATCCATCACCGGCAATGGTGCCATTTGAAGTAGCTAGAAAGAGCGTGTGCACTTTGATATATCTTAATCCAATCGGTCCAGAGGATTCACTAGATCATAGGGTCTGACTCAGCTCCATCCTTGCGTCTCATATTCCAGCACGTGTCCCCTTCTAGAACGTCGTCCTTGATAACAGAATGATGCGCTATATCCAGCTCATTTCTGTTAGGATTGGTATACTGAAAAACATATTTCGAGCATGTTGCACGGATAGAATTGCTTGTATACAATAAACTCTACAATCCACTTTTAACCCAAGGCGAGAAGAAGTAATTTTATCGCATTGGTGTTTGCTTATGCATTTATAAGATGTTTCTCAAACATTTAAATGTATAAGAAGCAAATAAGTCTAATTCTTCTGCATAGTAGACTGGTCGTGAACGACGTTCACAGAAGGTGACGCAGTCAGTCCTTTGTAGAAGAGAAATAGAATTTCACAACTTAGATAGGCTTTGGCTACCTATCGTGAAAGGTTGCAGTGTCAGTCCGCATGTTTCCTTACCTTAGGAAATAAACGACACTGGTGTGGTACAACACTGAAGGATCTAACAGTTGAGATAAGTCTTTCTTACTATTTATTGAAAGACTAGGTCTCGGTAATTGTTATTTCTTAATCATTGTTGACATAACATTGAGCATACGATATTGATTATGCACTACTTTGATTTATCAAATGGTGTGGATTTTTCACAATCCAAGAATCCTGATATCTTGGGTAGTGGTGATCTACGTCTAGAGGTGCTAGTATTGTTATTGCAATGAATCGTGTGCTGGGTGAGTCCAGTTTGATAATATCCTCAAGAGGTGTTCGAAAAAGGTTTTATTATTCAGAAACCCGGCCGATTGGAATTTATTCCAGAATAATAAATAAAGATTTTGAACTAGACAACTCTTGGAAAAAGATATTAATTAATTAAAGTCAAATAACAGACTTAAATTAATTAATGGATATTTATATCTTAAACACGGGAAATAATAAATTAAAGAGGTAAAGCCCGGATTACTCGTAATTTAGGATTGGACGGGCAGTCAATATTATTATACTATAGTGGATGATAATAATATTATATTGGACTTGTATTAAATTGGGGCTCAATTTAATTTGTAAAAGCCTAACAGGTTTGGCCCAAGTCCAAAACCCATGGATCCCTAATCTGGCCCATTATAACTCAATATAAAAGGAGATTAGAAAGGAGATTTAGGGTGAAAAAACCTCATAATTTTCGTGCTCCCCTCTGGGAGTGGACGAAAAATCAGTTTTTGAGAAAACTAATATTCTGTCCTCTTTCTAATCAAGCCCTTTTTTATTCTAATAAGCATTGCCCACCTAAAGGTCAGATTCTGAGTTCGGGATACAGATTAGAAGATTCGTGGTTGAGTACGAAGATCTTCATGTGGAGAAGGCGCAAGCAATCGTCAATTCTTTGGAGAATCAGATCGGTAATTCTAAACCGTAGGAAATTCATGAACTAGGTTTTAATTCCTTTTACATGAATTGTATGCGTTCTTGTATGCAATTGATTGTTTAACATGTAGATAATTAATCCCATAATCGGTCAAATAGATCCATATGTATGATTTATTTGTGAATGCATGACTTCCGCTGTGCAAGGGGCACCAAACCCCAGCAATTGGTATCAGAGCCAATTTTTTGCTCTGATTGTGTGGATTAATTTCATGTTATGTGAATTGCTTGAACACACGAAGTTTTTTTTTTTTGGTTCGTGTTTTATATGTTATCAAATGTGTGAACACGAAAAACAATGAACAATTGAACGATGGCGTCGTGAGAAGATCAATTATGCGCTATTGTTCGGGAGAATCAATTCTGTCGATTTAATGAATCAATTCGTTAATTAGTGTTTTGATTAACAAATTTGTTTTGTTGGTAATCATTACACATAATTAAGTTTTAATTGACAATTCTCCACAACATGTACATGAATCATTTTGTATTCATAAAACCGTAATGATTACATTAAATCAATGATTGTGCATGAATCAAATCGCGGTGATTGCTTGTTGCTGTTTCGACGACCTGGATTTATCGGATGACCGCACGGCTTTGTGCGAGAGCGATTTGGATCAGACTGTAGCGACGCCGGGCAGATTGCTACTGCCTACAGCAGCGACGTTCTGAAAGACAACGTCGAGCACTCCAGCAGCAGTTGCGGTCCAAGTGGGAGCTCATTGGTGGCGTCTCCCGGGCTCGTGTGGGCGGTTCCCAAGCTCGTGGGGCTGCGTTGAAAATTTTTCAAATTAGTTAGGGTTTCCTCAACCTTAGGAACTAATTTGGAGAAAATATTCAAAATTAGTTAGGGTTTTCATAATCCTAGGAATTAGTTTTGAATATATTTCAAGATATAATTTAGAATAAGATTTGACATATCTTAAATGGATTATCTAAAATTTAATTTTAATTAAATTATTTATTAATTTGGATTTTATCCTTATTTTATGGATTTAGATATATTTAATTATATCTAGAGAAATCCTAGGATAAATTTGGATGAATAATTAAATTTATTTCTGACATATGGATTTAGATAGATATTATTCTATCTTGTTGAATCCTTGATTGACTAAGATAAATATTAATTAAGTTTATCCATATCTTGTAGATATTGATAGATCTATATCTATCTAGAATATATCTTAGTAGATTTGGATAATTAAAATCCATGTTTATCTTTATCTTGTGGATATTTATAGAATTAATTCTATTTAGAATATATCCTAGTAGATTTAGATAATTAAATGTATCTTTATCTTATAGATATTGATAGATTTATATCTGTCTATAATATATCTTAGAAGATTTAGATAATTGTTAATCCAGTATTGTAATTATCTTTTGGATTTAAGATAGATTTAGTTCTATCTAGTTAAATCCTAGTTGAATTAATTAATATTAATTCTAGTTTATCCTAATTTTATGGATATAAATAGATTTATTTCTATTTAGAAAATATCCTAGATAAATTCGGATAAAGATAATACAAGATAATCCTAATCTAATTGGATTTTGATAAAGTTAATTTTATCTAGAATAAATCCTAATAGATATGATATATTTTAGTTTCTTATTCTAAATAATCTAAGATTGTTTAAATCTTAGAATGATTGGATTTTATCTTCGTCTTACGGATTTGGAGAAATTTATTTTTATCTTAAAATATCCTGGTAAGATTTAGATAATGATAATCCAAGGTCAGTTTTATCTTGAATTTTAGGATTTGATTTTATCCCTGTAAAATCTAGAATAATCCTAAGAAGATTTAGATAGATTCCATTCTATCTAGATAAATCCTAAATTAATTTGGATAGTCATTATCCAAATAAATCGTATCAAATCCAAAATTCCTATTTTGGATAAGATAAGGAATTAATTATTTAATTAAATCTCCCTAGATTTATTAAATAATTTCAATAATTATCTAGTAAGATTAATTATCATATTATTAAATGGATTTATCTGTTTATTTGGTGATTGACATATCTTAAATGGATTATCTAAAATTTAATTTTAATTAAATTATGGGTTAGTTGAAATTTATCCTTATTTTATGGATCTGGATAGATATCCTGATAAATCCTAGATAAACTTGGATAATAACAATTAATTTATTTTCTTTTGTCTTATGGATTTATATAGATTAATTTTTATGAAAATGAATCCTAGATAGACTAGATAAATAATTAATTAACTTTGGATTTTATCCTTATTTTATGGATTTAGATATATTTAGTTATATCTAGAGAAATCCTAGATAAATTTGGATGAATAATTAAATTTATTTATGTCATATGGATTTAGATAGATTTTATTCTATCTTGTTGAATCATTGATTGACTAAGATAAATATTAATTAAGTTTATCCATATCTTGTAGATATTGATAGATCTATATATATCTAGAATATATTTTAGTAGATTTGGATAATTAAAATCCATATTTATCTTTATCTTGTGTATATTTATAGCACTAATTCTATTTAGAAAATATCCTAGTAGATTTAGATAATTAAATGTATCTTTATCTTATAGATATTGATAGATTTATATCTATCTAGAATATATCTTAGAAGATTTAGATAATTATTAATCCAGTAATGTAATTATCTTTTGGATTTAAGATAGATTTAGTTCTATCTAGTTAAATCCTAGTTGAATTAATTAATATTAATTCTAGTTTATCATAATTTTATGGATATAAATAGATTTATTTCTATTTCGAAAATATCCTAGATAAATTTGGATAAAGATAATACAAGATAATCTTAATCTAATTGGATTTTGATAAAGTTAATTTTATCTAGAATAAATCCTAATAGATATGATATATTCTAGTTTCTTATTCTAAATAATTTAAGATTTTCTTAAATCTTAGAGTGATTGGATTTTATCTTATGTATTTGGATAGATTTGTTTCTATCATGAAATATCCTAGCATGATTTTGATAATGATAATCCAAGATCAGTTTTATCTTGAATTTAAGGATTTGATTTTATTCTTATAAAATCTAGAATAATCCCAAAAAGGATTTAGATAGATTCAACTCTATCTAGATAAATCCTAAATTAATTTGGATAGTCATTATCCAAGATAAATTTATCAAATCCGAAATTCATATTTTGGATAAGATAAGGAATTAATTGTTTATTTAAATCTCCCTAGATTTATTAAATAATTTCAATAATTATCCAGTGTGATTAATTACCATGAAGTAAATGGACTTATCTATTTATTTGGTGCTAATATGTTTTAAGTGGATTATCTGCCTTATCTGCTTGTGTGATAATTATGCAAAAACCATGTTTAAAATGACTAAGCGATAATTACAATAATGTGTTGTATATGGTCTCCATAAATTGGTCTATATATGAAGCAGTTTCTAATATTATCGCGACCCACCTTAGTGGGAGCAATAATCCTACGAAATAGCAAGTTCATAAGATTAGACTTCTTTATAGTAGGTTGCTTAAACTAGAAGCTTGTTTCTAATATTATCGCAACCCACCCTAGTGGAAGCCATAATCATACGAAATTGCAAGTTCGTATGTTTAAGCATACTTATAAGATAGCTATGGAATTTTGTTAGTGGCGTACGACCTTCCCTAGAAGGAGTATCAAAACAGAAATGAAATTCCTAGATGCAAATATTTATGGTAAATGCTTAGGCAATATTTGGCGGCCATGCCACCTTAGTGGTCTCTGGACTATCCGTCGGTATTGTGACCAGGAAATTGTTGGAATCCGAATTTGTATGACCTCCCTAGAGGCGTACTTATGTTTGTTTTGACAGTTGTGAGATACATACATTGTTTTATGGTTGTTTGCAATTATGTATCAAGCATAGTATGTGATAAATAGTTTTATTTCTTCTCAGCCAAAATTCTTAATAATGTCTGCGAACCTTAAAGAAATCAAACTCGAAGGCCAAAATTATGTAGATTGGAAATATAAAATGGATAAGATTCTCATTGCTGAAAACTTAAAGTTTGTATTCACCAATTCATGTCTTCTATTTCCTTGACAAAATTCTATAAAGAAAGTTTAAAAATGCATTTAATGCATGTGCCTGACAAGTTCTTTGAGATAGAAGGTCAAACTACTTTATTTTAAGTAGTAAAACACGTCTTGGTTTATATTGATGAAATAGGAATATCCAATAAGGACGATGTCCAGATTCTATTGGAATATCCACAAGAGATAGAATGTTTTGAGGAATCTTCTGATTCAGTTACTCAAATAGTTTCTACACTCAGTTCATCGCCAAATGTTATAGGAAGTGAGTACAAGAAGGTTGTTACTGAAAAGTTGGAAACCTTCAGCATTGTATTCACTTTATTACTTTTGGAGGAAGCTAACATGATTGCTGACGAATTCATCAAGGCTGCATCTTTCCTATGTCTTAGTTCAATTGAACAGAAGACTAGCAATGGAAAGAGGGAAGAGCTGAATTGTCATCAATGAAAGCTATAAAGGCACGAAAGATTGGGTGAAAAGGCAAAAGAGAAGATGCATTGTGAGTCGGATTGACCTCTTCTACACAAGGACAATGACTTAGATAACAATGCAATTTCTAAAAGAGAGATCTAGATCCAGTTGGGCAGATGTTGCAGTGGGAGCTATTTTTTATGCTCACTTTATTGTTTTGTTTTGATGTATAAGACTTTGTTTTATTGGTACAGTTTAGTTTGGAAAGAATTCAGTTTCAGTTTTTAAACGTGTTAATGATTAAATGATGTTCGATGTCATTTGATAATGCTTGCATCATTGAGAAATGTGGATCGAATATATATCATAGTACCATAGAAAAACAAATTATACATCATAGTATCTAAACAATATAATTGCAAAAAGATTGAGTTTAACACCACAGTTCAACTTCTTAAACAATGAATGATAAAGTATTCATGGTACTTAATCATAAGGCCAAGAAAGTACTTAGTAATTGTTCAAACTGATTTTGTCTAACTCAAGTGACTATCGAGATTTTAAAAACTTGTTTGTTAAATAGCTTGAAGGTCAAGTAAGTATAGTTGATGCACTATAAGTTAGAATCCTTTGGTGGTTCAAAGGATTCAGAATACTATGCAACATAGAAAGACTAGTAAGACTCAATGGTTTACACCATAGGAGACGAGCAAATGAGTTAATATCAGTAGTGGGAGTTAAATCCTAGTAGACTACTCCAAGCATTCTTCTAAAGAATGAGATAGTCATATAAGAAGATATCGAAGTCTATCGAAGACAAGTTCGATAAGTGAACAGTTTTACTCAATAACACCTTATCATTGATGGGATATACGTTGGAAACAACGAGTTATACCTTAAAGAAACTATCATAACATCAGTACCTTCTACAACACACAACTTGTGGACTAGAGGCAAGTTTAGTCCAGCACATCTCAAGGTGTGGAGTTATTCCAACACATGTTTTAGAAAAGGTATCCATGTAATTGGAGTTGTGTACTTAGGTATGTTTTAAGGTTGTCCCAAATGATAGAAAAAGTACAAGTTCTATAATCTTCACGGACTAGGGCAGTTTGGGGGCAGGAAAAGAAGCCTCATTCCAGCCAAGAGCCGCCCAAGAAACTCATCAGGCAGTCCGAGCAGTAGCGACGCAGCAGCGGTGTCTCAGTGCAGCAGCGGTGTTGAGTGGGAGCAGCGACGGCAGGCTGGCCAAGCTGTGTCGGCAGCCCAAGCTCTCGAGCTGGGCAGTTTGCGCGACGCAGAACAACAGCGGTTGTGATGCGAGTGGGAGACCTTCGTGGGCAGTTCCCGGACTCGTGTTCCATCGCTTCGCATAGCTCAACGTATAAACGCTTTCCAAATTAGTTAGGGTTTCCCAAACCCTAGGAATTAATTTTGAATATTTTCAAGATATAATTTAAAATAAGATTTGACATATCTTAAATGGATTATCTAAAATTTAATTTTAATTAAATTATGGGTTAGTTGAAATTTATCCTTATTTTATGGATTTGGATAGATATCCTGATAAATCCTAGATAAACTTGGATAATAACAATTAATTTATTTTCTTTTGTCTTATGGATTTATATAGATTAATTTTTATGAAAATGAATCCTAGATAGACTAGATAAATAATTAGTTAACTTTGGATTTTATCCTTATTTTATAGATTTAGATATATTTAATTATATTTGGTGGAGCTCTAAATCATAATGAGCCACCAAAGCCAACACAATTCTTAAAGAATCCTTCTTTGATTATGGAGAGAAGGTTTCTTTATAGTCGATGCCATCCTTTTGAGTGAAACCTTTGGCGACAAGGCGAGCCTTGTACCTTTCAATGTCACCTTTCGAATCACGTTTTGTTTTAAAGATCCATTTACAACCAATGGCTTTAAAACCTGTAGGCAATTCTACTAAGTCCCAAACATTGTTATCGCTCATAGATTTCATCTCATACTTTGCTGCATTTAACCAATTTTCATAATTGTCACTTTCCATGGCTTGTTGGAATGAGATCGGGTCCTTATCAATGCTCAAGTTACATTCACTTTCAACAGAATATATCACATAGTAATCTGATATGGCCGATCGACGTTCCCTTACTGATCGCCTTAAAGGTTCTATTGGTTCATTATTCTGTTCTTGAATTATGACTGGTTCATCTTCAATCTCAACAAGTGGGTTATGCACTTCATGTTGTTCAATAGGAACAACAAGTTTAGGTGCAACAATAGGTGGATGAACGACTTTGTCTTGAACTTCATTAAAGTCCACTTTACGAGGTTCACCACTCCCACTAGTTTCATTGTTTTCAATGAACCTAGCATTTCCCGTCTCAACTATCCTCATACTATGGTTAGGACAATAGAATGTATATCCCTTCGATTTATCTGGATAGCCAATGAAGAATCCACTGATCGTCTTTAAATCCAGCTTCTTTTCATGTGGATTATACAACTTTACTTCTGCAGGGCAACCCCAAATACGTATATGCCTTAAGCTCGATTTCCTTCCTCGTCCACAGTTCAAAAGGGGTCTTTGGAACTGCCTTACTAGGAATCCGATTAAGAATATATGTTGCAGTCTTTAATGCATAAATCCACAACGAAAGAGGTAAATTACATCCACTTAACATGCATCTAACCATATCCAAAAGAGTACGATTCCGCCTCTCCGCTACACCATTTTGTTGCGGAGTACCGGGCATTGTATACTGTGTACAAATGCCTTTACTTTCGAGGTACTTTGCAAATGGGCCCGGACATTGTCCAGACTCATTAAATTTTCCGTAGAATTCACCACCTCTATCTGATCTCACAACCTTTACTTTTCTATCTAGTTGCCTTTCCACTTCATCTATGAATATCTTCAAGACATTCACTGATTCAGCCTTTTCACGCAATAGATATATATAACCATACCGTGAGAAATCATCAATAAAGGTGATAAAATAATTTCTACCATCCCACGAAGGTGCATCAAAAGGACCACATATATCAGTATGAATTAACTCAAGAAGTTGAGAACTCCTTGTGGCTGATTTCTTTACTATGTGTTTAGTTTGCTTCCCCTTTATGCAATCTATACACATATCTAGATCACTAAAATCCAATTGAGGAAGAATTTCATTCTTTACCAACCTCATTATCCTTTCTTTGGATATGTGACCTAGTCTCTGATGCCACAAGTAAGCCGAACATTCACTTGACATACTACGTTTTATGCCTCTACTTTCAATATTAAACAAGGATTCATAAAACTTTGCATCAAGATTGAAACTGTAGAGTGAATCAAACAAAGTACCACTTTCATAGAAGTAATCATTTATGTACAATGTGAATACACTATTTACAAACTTGATTTTAAATCCTAATCTATCCAATCTACTAACAAATACAAGATTTCTAGCACAATCCGGTACATAGAGACATTCCTTAAGGGCTATATGACAGCCTGTGTCTAAGATCAGTCTGTAGGTCCTGATGCCTTTAATCTATGCCTTCATCCTGTTTCCCATGAACAAGTATTTGTTCACTTCCTTTTATAGGTTGGATCGTACTGAATCCCTGTTCAATATGAGACACATGAGTAGTAGCACCAGAATCTAACCACCAAGTATTATTAGGCACTTCAGTAAGATTCGATTCAAAGCAAACGAAACTATTATGTTTACCATTCTTATCAAACCATGCCTTTCTTTTCGGACAATCCTTCTTGAAGTGTCTCGTTTCTCTACAAAAGAAACACTTCCTTTCCTTCTGGATCTTCTTTTCGGGGCCTTTAGGACAAGAAGAATCCTTGTGTTTGTCCTTTTTACTTGACTTTCCCTTACTGGTGCTTGCTCCTCCATGACCCATTAGATTCACAACTTGACCACCCATCTTCTTCAGTCTCCCTTCCTTTCGAACCAACATGGCCTTTAGCTCTTTAAGGTCCCATTTTTCTTTTATGGTGTTATAATTCACCTGGAACTGGCCGAATTCAATATGAAGAGAGTTTATGATGAATTGAACCAAGAACTATTCGTGAACCTCCATTCCCAAGGTCGAGAGCCTTGCTGCCAAGTTTGACATGTGTGTTACATGATCGTGAATGGGTTGGGACCAGTCAAACTTTCTTGTAGTGAGCTCACTCATTAAGCTCCCTACAATTGACTTGTCGGCCAATTCCGATTGTGAACACTCCTTTATCTTTTCTATGAATTCTCTTGCATTCTCTGTCTTAGGCATGGATGGCTTAAAACTTTCCGCCATCGTCATCCTCATAAGATTGAGACTTAGCCTGTTAGAGCGCTCCCAAGTCTCATATCGAGACTTGTCCATTTCGGAGCTCTCTTCCGTAATGGCCGCAGGCTCATCTTCCGTAAGTATGGCATGGTCAAGTGCCATAACACCTAGTGAAAACCTGATCTGTTCTAACCATTCACCATAGTTCTACCCATTGAACTTTACGACTGAGTTTGTAGATGCATATATATTAGATGAAGCTGCAACATTTATACATGCTAACAATTAGTGCTTTGAACTTTAAACACCGATTCAGATAATTGTAATAAACTTTAAACAACATTTATTCAAGCAACCTTTGTGCAATACTTAAACACATATACTTTCATTGATGCTAGAATAAACTTTAATGACCAATTATATCATACACATATCAAATAAGAATGTTGTCTTTGGGTATACATACTACATATGATACTGTAGACAAGATTAATCATTTTCTTTTTATTAACTTATACACAATGATCCACCTTTGGGTGATCTCCAAGTATATAGATAATAAAGTTATTGATCAATCAACTTTCATGTCATTTATAGCATCCTTTAATCATGATCAATAAATAACCTTTCATCCTTTTTCATAATCATAATATCATATAACAAGACCACTTTGGTGATTAACAAGTCATATAACATCTACATGCATCTTAAAAGGATTAAAATTAACATTCTCGGAATTGTCAGTGAGTTTGCCCGGTCGGGCGTTCTTACACCAACTGAACGCCCGCCCGGTCGTCGGCATCGTTGAGTCTAGAGAATTTGCCCGGTCGGGCGTTCTTATACCGACTGAACGCCCGCCCGGGCATTTACCAACCGACGTATCTAGTGATAATGCCCGGGCAGGATGTCTGGTCACTCGGTCGGGCGTTTTCTCTGTACTCGATTTTCTCCCTTTGATTTTTATGTTTCAACATTCCATGAAAGAATCACCCAATGCGCAGCGGGATCATATAACATCAAAACAAAATAAAGACATTCATATTTCATTTTTGAACACTTTAAATGGTGAATTAACCAAATCTAGATTGGCTCTGATACCAGCTGTTAGCCAATTACTGATTTCTATACCGAAATCACATTCTAGATTCGTATTAATTCATCCATAACATGTACCACATCAATAAGAAGATTTACCAACCTCCGTCCATAGCTTTTATTTGATGTAGGGTGGAATTCCACGAGTTGATGTTTCCCCTAAAAGCTGCGGTTGATATTGTCGTCTCTTTGGTCTATACTTTTCGGATTCTTTCGATGGAGAAGAATCTGATATATTTATGACTTTTCTGTATACTTTAATATGTGGTATTCTGCAGATTATTTTGCATATCAATCTGTAGAATCTGATAGCATATATATACAAGTAACTCACCCTTTCGTTAAAGGTTATGTCCGTTCCCTCGCACCTTTTCATATATACACATCAGATTTATCCTACAACTTTTCCTGCAGCTTTTATATTCTACACACATTAATATACACATATTTATATCATCTATGTAAGGCAAGAGAAGAGGGTTATCAATACTCCCGATTCTAATTCTTTAATCGAAACCGATCCATCACGGTATCGTCTTTTATATTAGAATCCAACTGATATGTTTAAACTTGATCTTTACTATTAAACCAATATCTACATAGGTCACATATAGGAATAAATATTCCTACGGTTTCTGGATGACCTACGGAGATCAAAAGGTAAATCGGGTTCCACGCATATTCTCCTCTCACTACAAAAAAACCTACTAAGGACACAAAAATTTAAACACAATTACTATTGAAATTTTTTTAAAATAATCAAAACTTAGAACGCAAAAGAAAGAGTCACTAAGTTGATGGCAAATTCTCTTAATCTTTTGTTTCTTAGGAGGTTTTTATCTCTGTCTCCTAATTTTAATTGGGACGCTAACAATAAAGACACTTTATGAAGCGTTGGTGGTATAACTTGACACACAAATTAGCATCCTTAATAGTATTAAAAAATGTCTTTAGCAATTCTGTTTGTTCTTTTTATTGTAGTGCTCTTATCTTGTTTTGGTTTGGAGTGGCGGACACAAAATTTTAACTCTGAATTCCAAATTACTTATTAGCAATTGGCCAATTGCAATGTGTTTTCGATATTTACCTCATCATAAGTAGTTGTGGCATGAGTGAAGTTGGAGATATAGAGATTATTATGAATAACAAATAATAAAAAAGTGATGACAATAATTAAAGATACTTATGATCACTATTGTTAAAAATAGCGTGCATATTGAAATAGCCATATTGTTATGAATATTTATAATATCAACTAGTACTATGCACATACGATATTATTTGTTTTTCATAATAATAGTACTAATAAAGACAATAACTATTAGGAGAATTTTTTATTGCATAAATAAAAACTATGTATGATGGGAAACATACCTTCTGCAAATAACAAAACAACCATAGCCTTTACAGGTTTCGAACGCAGCCCTCTCTGCTAGATGGCTAACGTTTCAGCCACTTGAGCTAATATGTTTGTATTTCGTGAAACTAATATATAGGGATGTATTAAGATGACAACACTCTTTATTGTTACACCATACCACCATTTTAGGCCATTAGATCTAAAAATCGTGTGCTTGTCAAGGTGCCATGAGGCAACATTTGCTGAATCAATTAAAAATGCGGAGGGGTAAAATAGGAAATCTCTAATTTTACATTACCAGATTGCAGTGTTATTCATTGAATATTGCAGTCTTACCATATCAATATTGTTGTTTACCACGCCATCAATATCTAGTACATTGTACTGCAATATCCAATACACTAGACTGCAATCTATAGATTGCAGTGTAGCGTTTATAGTATTGCATGCTATGTGTTGTCACAGTGTCACTTTAAGAGGTGTTGTCATTTTAAAGCACCCCTATATATATATATGGGTGCGTTAAAATGATAACCATATTTATGGTGATAACCTAATAACCTATCATTTTATGGGTCAAAAATATCATTTTTATTAAAAATGATATTTATACACTATAAAATGATATTTTTTCAGCATGCATAGAATGATACTTTTAATCCATAAAATGATATTCTATTTTATAAAATGATATATTTCGTCCATAGAATGATAGGTATTAGGTTATCACCATAAATATTGAAATTTATAAAACTTGGGGTTCCATGGGACCCCCAAGGCACCATATAGGTCCGCCAGTACTAAAGTGATATGTTGTCATCTCTTTCGTGATCATGCACGCAGCATCACGTATTTCACAGCTTCCTTGCATGCTAGGAGGAGGGTAAAGAGAAGGCGGCGAAAGACCTGCTGGAAATGTTGAAGATCGTTCAAGACGAGGCGTTAGGAGATCAAAAGTTCTTTGGTGGTAACACGCTTAGTTTGGTGGACTTGTGCTACGGTTGGCTTACCTCGTTGAGGTACGTGGAACGAGTCATGGGTTTGCAGGTGCTGGAGCCAACGACGCTTCCAAGGCTGCACCAGTGGATGCAGGATTTCAAGGAAGAGCCTCTGATCAAGGAGAATCTTCCAGACTTGGAGGCGAAGTTGCCGGAGCTCGAAACCTTAAGGAAGCATCTTGTGTCAACCAACAAGTGATGGGAGTCACTACTTCTTTGTATCGTTTTCTATAATTCTTAAATCTTGCACTATGTCTTCTACATACCTTTTATTTTGAAAATAAACTCTACTTAGATTAAAAAAAAAACTAAACATGCTTCATATGAACAAGTGTTAGCTCCCAAATTCAATTTTAATTATTTTATGATATTTGGGAAAAAAACACATTCATTACAAATTGCAAACCATATCATTCTGGAAAATGATCTTTTTCCTGTCGGCACGACCAACATCACCATCTAAAACAAGACACCTAATGTGAACTTATCATAGTAATTGTATAAATATTTAGTAACTGTACACAAATTTCATTAAGATGTTGACACAAGGCTTAGTGGCTAAGAATGTTAGGCATGGTCAAAATTAGAGAAACAATTGAAGGAAAAAAAAGAAGAGATAAGATAAAGTAGTAGATGGTGTGAGATGGGGAATACGTGTTGTTATTTATAGATTAAAAAAAGTTTCATTTGCCGAATGGCCATATTAAAATTTAAAATAACTATCCATTTGGCTATTTAAATAAAAGAGAACTAAAGTATACTCTTTCAAGTTACTTATTCTTTCTTTTATTTTACTAAAACATCTAATCTCATATATTTTATTCTTTCTTTTACTTTACTCTCTTCGTTCTCTTACTTATTCTCTCTTCTTCTTTATTTAACTCACTAAACACAACTTTCTTAAATTTAGTGTCGAAAAGAAACGCCTCAAGTAACATTGGCCGGAGGGAGTAATTATTTAATATTTGATTAGATTTTATAATATAGAAATAAAGACACTGGGTGGTTAGCATGTCACACACTCACATACTAAATTGGGCACGAGTTGCGAGTGAATGGACGCGCACGGGAGGGCAAAGTTGTTGCCTGCCAGTCGGCACTATGGATGCTTTAAGCCAACTTGTAGTTCTCTTTGCAATATTGTGTAGATGGTTTAACAATGAATGGATCTAGATTTAAGATGACTCTGTATTGCTATCTATTGAAAGACTAAGTGTCCGGATGAAGAAAGTCAAAAGAAAGAAATAGTAGAAAGAAGTGGGAAAATGTTAGGAGTTTGGAAGATGGGACGAGTCTAGGCAAAGGTTAGAACTATTTGAGATGGGTGTTGTAGAAGGGTGAAGTAGATGAAATTCTTATATTGAGATTATAGTCACTTCAGCCAAAAAAATTCCCCACGTAACTAAAAAGCCTACATTATAACCTAAAAGAAGACCTTTCGGATCCTAGGTCTTTAGTCACACATTAGTAAATGAGAGTTTAGACTTCGAGCAAGCATACGGTAAACTTTGTGTTCTTGTTTGATCTGAGAGTTCTATCATATAACCCCACACTTTTGAGAGTGAGATGATAACATATATTTTCTTTAGAAGAGCTTTGAACACAAAGTGATACACAAGTTAGTAGTGAACGCACTAGACAGCTTCGCCTGATAGAGATTGTATTTAGATATGTTTTTTTATTCCATCTTTTATGAAACAATGATGATGTCTAAACCTCTTTTAAAACCAAGCTTTCTTTTGATTTACTCTCTCCATCCCTGTTAAGTATGCACTATTTCTTTTTTCGTCCGTCCCCAAAGAGTATGAACATTTCAATTTTGGAACCTCTCTTCTCTCTAATGAGGTGAGACTCATTCTCCACTAACAATACTTAAAAGACTTTCTCTATCTATCTCTCTTACTTTTACAATAATGCATTAAAACCCGTGTCAAACCTAAAGTTCATACTCTTTGGGGATGGAGGGGTATTTCTTTCTTGCTCGAGGACTAGCAAATATTCAAGTTTGGGGGGTTTGATATCATGATATGCTTGGTTTTGCATGGGTTAGAGATGAGATTTGATTATAATTGTGCATATTTGGTTAAGAATCAATGTGATTATATCTTGTTTTCAACTATTTTGGTATATGACTGTTTTGTGCGAGATGTGTAGAAAATGGGCTTAAATAGGCGAAAAACGCGACGAGAAGATGTACATAACGAAATGGAATATAAAACAGTCCCAACACTCGCTGGGTGTACACTCATCGACTCACTAGGAATGCACAGGAGTCCAGTGTTGGGGTTTGGTGCCCCTTGCACAACGGAAGACTTGTACATAACAAATAAATCAGATAAGGATCTATTTGACCGATCATGCGATTAATCAATTCACATATTAAACATATAATTGCATGCTAGAACGCAAATAATTCATGCTCAAAGAAAGTAAATCCTAAACATGAATACTACGGTTTAGAGTTACCGATTTGATTCTCCAAAGAATCGTCGATTGCCCGCGCCTTCTCCACGTGATGATCTTCAATACTAGACCACAGATCTTCTGACTAGTTTCCGAACTGTATCTCGATATCAGGGTGGGCTGATCTTATCAAAATACTAGGACTCGAAAAAAGAAGACATAAATCCCTCACGGAGGAGAGCTGAAAAACTCACAGAGGAGAATTGAAAATTTCGTCCTCCTTCAAAGAGAGAGGAGGGAACGAAAATTTCATGTGAAAATTAATAATCATTCTGTCTCCTTTATTCTCCTATTTATATTAAGTTACATATTGGGCCCAGTCAGGGATCTATGGAAGGGTTTTGGATATGACCTCCCCCAATTAACATTTTACTAATTAAATTGAACCAACAATTTAATACAAGCTTATATTGGAATATTACGAGCAGTCACTGCAGAAGCAATATTGCACTGCCCATCCAAATCCAAATTATAAGTAATTCGGGCTTCCATTTTGTTTATTGTTTATTTCCCGCGCTTAAGATAGAAATGTACATTAATTAATTAGTGTCTACTATAGACTTAATTAATTAACATCTTTTTTCCAAGAGTGGACTTAGCAAGAAACACTTATTTATTATTCATGAAATAATTAAATTCCAACTGGCCAGTTTCTGAATAATAAAAACTTGTTCGAACTCCTCTTGGGGACATTATCAAACCAGACTCACCAGACGCATGATTCAACATAATAGCAATCCTAGCACCGCTAGATATTAATTACCACTACCCAATATATCAGGATTATTGGGTTGCGAAAAACCTGCACAATTTGATAAGTCAAAGTAATGCATAATCAATAACGTATGCTCAATGCTAATGCATGTTGATTAAGAAATAGTTGTTTATCAAGACCTAGTCTTCCAGTAGATAGCATGGAGACATGTCTTGTTGTTAGATCCGTTCAGTGCTATACCACACCAATGTCATCTTATTTCAGTAAGGCTTAGAAATGTCGGACTAACATTGCAACCTTTCATGATATGTAGTCAAAGCCTATATAGGTTGTGAAATTCTTGATTTTCTTTGTTCATAACTGACCGTGTTACCTTAAAGTGGACGACGCCCACAACCGGTCTACTAAAACAAAGACTTAGACTTTGTTTGCTTTTTATACATTTAAATGTTTGTAAAACATCTTATAAATGCACAAACAAACACAATGTAATAATATTAGTGATTCTATTCGTGCGAAACTGCTCGAATAATACCGAATCGGGTTAAAAGTGGATTGTAGAGTTTTTCATATACAAGCAAGATTATATTCGTGCTCGAAACATGCTTTCAGTATACCACACCTAACATCTAGAGCCCTTGCCAGCGACTTGTTGGGACGTCCGCTGACTTATTTTCGCCCTAAGTATATAAAGGAAACATGCACGCGTTCAACACGACTTCCAGCCCTCAATTCATCAGAATTTCGTCCAGCAAGGAGAGAGCTATTGCGAAGGCCTTAATCATCACGATGGAGAATTTCCACCGCTCAATTGGATATTTAATACCCTTTTCATTATGTTTCGCTTGTTTGTAATGAATCACTTTTAACATGAGTAGCTAAACCACTTTTTGTGGTGTTTTTGGTGAAGACTATTATGAACACATTTTGATTTATTTAATTGAATTTTTTCTTAGCTCTTGTGATTATTTTGATTGGTCATGTGCTTTTATTATTCTTTCGTCTAGACAACTTTAGAACTTTGATCGTTAACTAAATTAATTGAGAAAGAGCTTTTCATAGTTAAGGGAATAATCAACACTTAGATTATATGCACTCGAGAGAGGGGATACCTTAGTGTGGGCTTGGGTCTGAGGAGCTATAAGAGTTAGATTCGAAGTATTTAAATGAGACTTTGATATTAGAATTTAATTAACTGGATAAGTGCACTCGAGAGAGAGCTTAGTCTATTGTAGCGACTTTTTTAATAATCCCAGAGGTGCACAAATGTAAAAGTTCTATGTGATTAATCATTAATATGTTGTAATAGTTGGATCCTGAAACTCTACAATTTCCTTCATATTTTCTAAGCCAAAAATTTTATTTTCATTTGTTTTGTTTTATTTTTGGTTTAGTTAATTACCAGTAAGGATCTAGTAAACACCAAACCTTTTAATAGTCTGGATAGTG
This sequence comes from Salvia splendens, assembly GCF_004379255.2. Taxonomy (NCBI): domain Eukaryota; kingdom Viridiplantae; phylum Streptophyta; class Magnoliopsida; order Lamiales; family Lamiaceae; genus Salvia; species Salvia splendens. The sequence continues at coordinate 19,663,700 of NC_056042.1, read as the reverse complement.
AAGGATAATAATTTGAAGTACTCAAGCAGGCAGCTAACTGATCTATGTGGATATAATACTTTTACTTGCTGATACTACAATAACTCCATACACTTGCAGAATAATAATTTGCTAAAATAAAGGCGAGTCAGAGAGACAAAAGAGGACATCGAATTTTAGGAAGCCAAAAGAGGACATCAAATAATTTGTTGATTGATGAGGCTCGTTTCATGCATGTGTTCTGTGGCTAAACTGCGCTTAAATCCATGAACTAACGTCTATTTTTGACCCAGGTGTGTGTGAAATCTGTCATTTTCAGAAGAAAGAACAAATCAGTTGGGCGGAAGCGCGAAGCAAGAAAAGAAGCAAAATCTGCGGCATTGAGTGGATCAAGTCAAAAATCAAACGGAGCCAGCAGGAGTTCCACATGAAAATAGAGCGAGAGACCCCACTACAAAATGTGAAGGGCAGTAATGACATTTCAGAGAGGACGGTACCCTAGGGATCAGAGTCCTACACCTCTCTATATAAGGAAAGCCCAAAACCAAAGAAAATGGGGAGGAAGTAGTTGGGGGGGGGTCTCACAAGCACTCTTAGTTAGAACATCTTTAGGATTTCAACTCTCTTCTGAGGTTGAAATCGGAGCTCTTTCACTTCTTGTTCTTGATTTCGTCGCACACACACACGCTTGGTCCTAGCTTAGTTTGGTTAGGTGGTAGTTTGGTGTTGGTTTTCTACTTTTTTTAGCTTTCGGTTTTGTATTCCGCTCCGAGAAGGGGGCGATGAAACAATTTCCTGCTTTCGTAGTTTGTTCTCAGTTTACTTTTGATGTTATTGGTCTTTGATGTTTTTGATTTAGTAGATTTGAAGTTATGATTTCATTTTCAGCCGATTTGTTCTGTTTTCATCCATGGTATTTCAGATCTGCTTTTGATTTATGTTTTGTGATGCATATCTTAGTTTAAAATGTTTGGTTATGTTTTGATTTGGCTAGATCCGATGTTTGGTTATGTTTTTGCTTTATCGTACACTTTGCAGGGGACTGACAGCCCCGTTTATTCTGTTCGTCCATTTATGGAAAGTTCAGTCGAGTTGATCAAGTAGACTAGTTAAGCTTTTATGAGTTGATCAGTAACCATTCCCATTTCGTGTCCATCATGCAAATCTCAAATGCCTCTTCTCTGTGGGATCGATCCTTACTTCCTTATACTATTTAATAGTATTATTGGGTTAAGGTTTTGAAAGAACGCTCCCTTTGCTATCTTATTCATCTCATTAAAGTCGAATCAGTGTCGAGTTTATCAGCCCGAGCTTTTACTGGATCCACTCATCTGTAGTTTGCAGGTAGCAGGCGTATGTAGGCTGGCTTGATCAGTTTAACGATCCTCAACGATACAAATACAAGGACATAAGGAAGAAGATACGCGACACTACAAGTAGAGCATAGAATACCAACCTTTCATTGATACTACAATAACTCCATACAATAGTAGTCCCCAAGCTAGAAATTTTTGCCTCCTATACATGGATAAAAAACTTGGCTTCTCGATTTAAGCCATATATATATGTCTATTTCTAGATCAAGTCCTTGATAAAATCTAGAATTCTATCTCTTTTTAGATCAAGTCTTATAATCTCTGATAAGCTTTGTCTACACAAAGATTAGGATTTGAGTTTAAGAATATGTCAGAAGATTTGTATGATTGAGTACAAATATAACACTTGGAGACGTAGTGAACTATCTATGATTCTTTATAGATCAAATGCTAAGATCTATATCCGTAAAATTCATGTTATATGATTTAATTTTAAATACGTTTCTCATGCAATCTGAAATTAAAAACATGAATCAAATTAATTCATATAATTACCAATATAGATTCTATGTTGCGACTTTATTTAATTTTGCAATAGACCTTTTTATGTTTTTTGCTTAATAAATGTCGTTTTGACGCCTCATATAATTAATTATGATGCCACATAGGATTACATGTGAGACGTCAATTTTAATGATTGTCCAAATGTTTCGTCGTTAGAAATTGACACATGATAGCTTGTTTACTTTGCTAGTCATGTCATAATTTAAAATAGACCTTAGAAACAACTTCAGGCGTGAGAATTGTCGCATGCTAATTCCTAATTCCGTAGTTAGCATTTGTCATGAAAAAGATAAATTTATATGCTTCATACATAGTCATAAAATCTATCCATATCAACCCCAACCCAGATTATTTATTTTGATCTAAGTTTAAAGTTTGAGAAAATAACCTTTTTTTCGCTAGAAGCTACCAATGGTTTTCCATAGATGAGGAAAAAAAAAAAAAGGAAATGACGCTGTGATATAAATTCAAAAGAAATAGCTTGGTGACTAAGCTAATTGACTTGATCAGTTTCCAACTAAATCCATATACCACAACAATATTTCTCGGTGCTTCCTTTCGTGAATACTCTTCTCTTCTCACTCTCAAATTTCAATCGCGAGAGCTGCTTTCTGCTCTCCGATCAATTCCCTTAAATGACCTTTTACTGATCGCGCACCACCGGAGTGTTATGGCGGAGGAGATCGCTGCTCTCGTCGCCGCTCTTTCGTCCGACGATTTCTCTCAAAAGCTCCGCTCCGATGCGTCGGCGCCCCTTCTCCGAGTAGGGTTCCAGAAGCTCTATTCAATCCTCAGGCAGTCCGTGAGGCCGGTGGATTTCGATTCCGGCGGCGATGGTGGTAAAGGTGACTGTAAGTTAGGGTTGGAGGTCTGGGACCAAACTCGAATTCACGCTTTGGCGTGTGTCTCGATTGCTGTTGTTAAAGCAATCCGATCTCTGTCTGGTATGCCTTTTGCTAGTTATTACTTTGGATCTGTGTTTATTGATTTCGGTCAAATGAGTGATGATTTGCCGTGGTTGTGTTGTATGCGGCAGTTGAGCAAGTAGAGCTTGTGGTTGTGGCGGTGGTCCAGCAGTCGATTGAATTCGCGCTGTGTTATTTGGAGAAATGGATTGGGAAAAGTGACGATTCAAGTCTTCAGGTTTTCTTCGCTACTTATCTAAGAAACGGATTTGCTTCGAGTTCTCTTCTTATTTGATTCCTATTTTTTATTGTTTTATTTTGATCAAGGCGAATGAATACGTTGTACTACTCCTGGTAGATCGCTAGCGTTATTCAGTACTATAACGTGTTTCTGATTGATTTTTAATCACTTTTGGCTATAGGTTCTCCTATGTAGCAGTCTATTATAAGTACTTTTGCTATGACTATGCCCCCATTCGCAATTGCATTTGTCAGTCTTTTCTCTGCTTACTCTGTTGTGATTTTTGTGGGGGTGCTTGAATTTTTGTATCTCGAACTAGTGAATGGTTTCAATAGATGTGTGTTTTGGGCGAGGTCTATGCATAGAAGTGCTGTTTCCTGATCCTTGGTAGAGTACCTTCACAATGTTATTCATTTTCTTCAGGTAACTTATTGCAGCATGGATATTTATTTCTTATTAGTTGGTTTGTAGGGTGATTGGTGTTTCTAAAAAATATTAGATGTTCGAATTCTTTAGCTCACTTCAAATACGAATCTATAGAGGTTCTATTTATGAATGTCATTTTCTGTGTTTATATCCACTAGTCATAACTCTCTTGGCTGGCCCGAGATCAACTCAACGGTTTCCTCATTCGGATAAACTATGTTTAGTAAATTTTAAACATTTAGGCTGCTGTTGTTGATTCAAAGGAGGAATTCTTTGTAGAACTATTATTTCCTTTTTTCTTAATAATACTGATTTAAGGCTTCTTGCATTATATTGAAGGCAAATGTATGTGGTTCGGTTGAATGTACTGGAGGATCAAAATACCACTCCAGCAAGTTGTTTGCTCTCACTTTCATTCTTGTGAACAATTTAAGATTCTCCTTTGAGGAATGTTTACAGAAATGGAATAATATCCCACAACATCACATTCACTTGCTTTTCCCAATTGTACTTTTTGGCCAATTGTTTATTTATTTTTTGTTTGTAGAAATATTCATTTATCATCCATTTATGTCTTTGGTTGGCTTGATAGTGAGCGTGTTCTCATGCTGCTACATCCTTTTATGTCACATTATCCTTCTGCTTTGTCTTACTTATGTCCCTCTTTCAGAACACAATGCTACAACTGTTAGAGTTATTGCTGGTTGATGGGATGCTTAAGGAATTAGACATTTCTCTGTCATGTCCAACAAGCGTTCCTGTGGACTTGTTGCCTACTTCTGTTGATAAAGATGATGCTGTTTTCTGGCAGGACAATGTTAAGTGTATGTTTCAAGGTATTGTTTCATAGTATGTCTGCCTTATTCTCTTTCACTGCCTTATTTGACTCGTTATTTTCCCCTTTTTTAAAGGGTCCATTTGCTCTCTGGAAAAAAAAGCAGACAATGATCTGTTGATACAATTCATTTCCGAGTCAATACAAGTTGATCTTGTGAATCCAGCTGGACAGTTTCAACCCTCCAATGCCAATAAGTTGACAACTCTTACGCAGCATTGGGCTGTTATTCATCTCAGATGCAATCATCGTCTTATCTTACTCTGCAAGGAAGTTGTAGAACTTCCAGTGTCATCCGATGAAAAACAGACCGGTCTAAATCTGCGGAGAAAATTTTCAACTTGTTTAAGAATACTGAAGTTGCTGGGAAGTGTTGCTAAGAGTCATCCGATTTTTTATTCTGACAATCTTCTGTTGCATTCAGCTGCTTCCTTCATCGATACATTGCCTACCTTGTTCAGAACTGGTTTTGAGTTCGTAAATGGCAACGCTGTTGTTGAAAGTAGTTATGAAAGTCTCGCTACCCACATATTGGAAGAATTTCTTCAAGTAATTCAAGCAACTGTCTGTAAGAATTTTGTGTTCCAGAATATTCAAGCATGTGTGGCAGCTTCTGTTTTGCAGAATTTGGGTTGTGATGTTTGGAGGTTTGATAAATCTTTGCCCAGCCATAAGCCCCCCCTGGCTTACTTTCCTAGGGTGGTTATTTTTGTTCTAAAACTCATTTCAGATATTAAGGATCAGGCTCTTCATTTCATAGAGTTAGATGATGTTAATAGGGGGTTTATAGACAGTCCTTCAGAACTCAATTCTCCTTCATGCCATGTCTGGTCTGAGAAAGTAATGTTGTTGAAAAAACATACCGTGTTGGACTTATTTGAAATAATATTTCCGTCATCTGTTCAATGGCTGGACAATATGATGCATCTTCTTTTCTTCCTTCATTCTGAGGGCTCAAAAGTGAAGTCAATACTGGATAGATCATGTTCCAGTGGGACGAGAGCTTCTGCCACATGTGAAGTGGAAAGTGTTGCTTGTCATGAAGATGAAGCCCTTTTTGGTGATCTTTTTTCTGAGGGTGGTCGCTCTGTTGGTTCTTCTGATGTTTGTGAGCAGTCAAATGCTACACCCAGTTCTGTACCCAGTTTCATCAACATGCCATTTCAAGCAGCAACTGATTTGCTAAGTTTTCTCAAAGCTTGTGTGTTTTCAACTCAATCACATCTACCAATGTATCAACATGCGAGCAAAAAGCTTGATGGCAACCACATTGATATTTTGCTGTCAATACTCAATTGTCTGGGTTATAATCCTGAAGAAAGGAGTTCTGATAGTAATCTAACTCTACATGAAGAAAAGAAGTTCGGCACTTTACAATTGTATTGCTTTGAACTCTTGCAGAAACTCGTGCTGCTTCGAGCTTTCCCTGAATCTCTTGAGGAGTCAGTTGTCGACAAAATACTGACAGTTGAGAATGGTGCCCATCGTTACAACGATCTGATGCTAGCTTTGCTTGCCCACATACTTGTTTGTCGAGAGGGTTCTGCTGGTTCGAGATTAAGAACCAAAATCTACCAGCTGTTTTTCAAATTTATTCATGTAAAGGCAAAAACAATTTGCTCAACAAGCTCTGATTTGACGGATATTGTTGAAACTCTGCCTTCTCTATTTCACATTGAGATTATATTGATGGCTTTTCATTTGTCATCTGATGAGGAAAAGGGTGTACTGGCAAATCAAATACTTTTGCTATTTAAATCCATTGATACTCCCTCCATGACTTCTGATAGTATGCAGTTATCATGCTGGGCATTGCTGATATCAAGGCTGGTTTTGGTACTGCGTCATATGATGTATCACCCGTGTGCTTGTCCATCATTACTGCTATTGGACTTCAGAACTAAATTGAGGGAATCCTCCAAGTTAAGCACACCTGGTTCGGCTAATTATTTGTCATCCTGGCCAGCCACTGCACTGGAGGATATAATGAATTCCAGTGGAACACAAGCAAACATGACTTTGCTGAATCAGTTAATTGATATAACTCCCCTTCCTGCTTCTCTGTCTAGAGATTTTCCAACAGTGGATCGCTTAGGTTTGAGTTGGGAGGATGCAGTTGTCACTTTGTCACAGATTCTTAGACTTTGGAATGGTAAAAAGGCTGCCAGTGCTGATGAGCTTATTCTTGAACGGTATCTTTTTGTGCTTTGCTGGGATATTCCAACCGAGGGATTGTCTTTGAAACATATTCAAGTTCCAGTTAGTGGTGTCCATGTTCTCGATGTCTTAGATATGAAGAACTTTCATTATACCACCCATTGTGTATTAGGTCAATCCCACCCTAGCAATGACAACAGCACCGACCCAGGTTTTCTGTTAAATTTGCTTCAACAATTGCACGGTTCACTTATGCGGGATGATTTCGAGCAACTCAGTTGGGACTTCTTCAGGACAGGATCCTGGCTTTCTTTTGTACTATCCTTACTTTGTACTGTAACCAAGGGACACAACAATGTAAATTCACACCAGCTAGAGACGGTTAACCAACCAGATATCACTGTTATGGATGCTGAGTTTCCTGGGCTGACAAAAGAACTTGTCTACAACTCTTTCACTGCTGATCAAATTGTGATGCTGTTCAAAGTATTGGCATCTTTACTAAAGAGATACTTGTGTATTTATCAGAGGGCTTTAGCTTCAGTGTTCAAAAATGGGCTTCACTTTGCTGACAAGTTTTTCCCTCTTCTACTTCTTGAATATGATGATTTAGATAACAGCACGCAGGATGAAGTTCTCATAAAGATGGGTATCAAACCATGCCTTCTTGGCTCTCTCTATAAGCTTCCCTCATGGTTAAGCAAAATTGTTGAAAAACTTTCTCTGGGAGTTCGGTCTAAAATTTTCTGGGAAGGTGCACTCCATGGATTTCCCCTTCATCTTCAACTTTCAACCGAAATCTTGTCCTCATGTATCCTTAACATGAAAGGAATTGTTGTTAGTATAGACGGACTTCTTGATATAGAAGTTTCTAGAAGAACTAATTTGGAGGAAAATGAGGTGATCATTGAAATTCTTGAATCAGTCTTGTCAATGAAGTGTGACAAGGTCTTTGAAAGTCTTGAGGGTAAATTTGATCACATTTGCCAAAGCTTGAAAATGGGTCCTGGTGCTCCGAATTGCATCAGTTTATTTATTATGAAGCGCATGGAAGAATTTCTGCAGAGTATCAATAAAGAAAAAGATGTTGATAGAAGTATTCATGAATACATAGTGGTGAAGATGGTTGATATGGCCAACAGCCTAAAGGGGGATCCTTCAAGAACCAATATTTTCAAAAAATTTCTCTCTACGCAGGATACTTCTGAAAATAAGAACTTTCAGGAGTCCCAACGTGGAGATATATTGGTTCTGTTTGATGCTCTAGATTACTGCCTTTCTGAATCTGTAAATATGAGGGTGCTCAACTTCTTTACAGATCTTTTGTCTGATGAATACCCTGAAGTTAAAGTGAAGTTGCAGATGAAGTTCATTGGCATGGATTTGATCTCTCTGTCGAAGTGGCTGGAGATGAGGTTACTGGGATCTCTTGCAGAAATACCGAGTGTTAACGGTACGAAAGGAGGTTCAGTTTCTTTAAGAGAATCAACAATGAAATTTCTTACAATGCTTGTGACGCCCACTAGTGAATCCCAGCTGCAGGAACTGCAGATCCATCTACATCAAGCGTTGCTAATTCCTTTGGAGAGTGCATTTTTGCTATTTGATTTCAATATAGCAAAAAGTTATTACAATTTTATCATTCAGCTCTCCACAGGGGAATTGTTGATTAAGTCAGTGCTGCAGAGAACTATTGAGTTGATGGGGAAACTGGCAGATGATGACCGCTTGCTTCAAGGGCTGAAGTATCTTTTTGGATTCCTTACAATAATTGCCAGTGATTGTTCGTCTCCCAGTTGTACCTTGGATAAGTCCTCTGGGAAAACCCTTTCTAGCTGTAGTTCAGGAATTGGGACTTTGTCTTCTAGAAGTCTTGGTTCAAGGAAAAATGCTGATGATTTGGTTCCATCTGGTAACCGAGGCCCAGAATCTGTTGACTGTGATGCAACTTCAGTTGACGATGATGAAGATGATGGGACATCGGATGGTGAGCTAGGTAGCATTGATAAGGATGAGGAGGAGGATAGCAACAGTGAGAGAGCTCTTGCGTCTAAAGTTTGTACCTTCACTTCTAGTGGCAGTAACTTTATGGAACAACATTGGTACTTCTGCTATACGTGTGATCTTACTGTCTCGAAAGGCTGCTGCTCTGTCTGTGCAAAAGTTTGTCATCGTGGTCACCGTGTTGTGTACTCCCGCTCTAGTCGGTTTTTCTGTGACTGTGGTGCAGGAGGTGTTCGTGGTAGCAGTTGTCAGTGCTTGAAACCTCGAAAATTTACTGGAAGTCATAGTGTACCAGCACGTAGTGCTGGTAACTTACAGTCTTTTCTGTCTCTTACAGAGAACAGTGACCAGATTCCTGATAGTGGTTCAGATGTTGATGAGGATTCATCGATAGACCTGGATTCCTCTACTAGGTTATCTCTTCCAATAGAAGTACAGGACAGGATGCCGCTGCTGCTTGACGAACTGGAGGTTGAACAACGTATTTTAGGGGTTTGTTCATCGTTGTTACCTTATATTACTGGAAGGAGAGACTCCAACACGATGAGAGATAAAAAAGTTTCTTTAGGTGAAGAGAAAGTGCTCCTCTACAGCAATGATCTCTTACAATTGAAGAAGGCATATAAAAGCGGTTCATTAGACTTGAAGATAAAAGCAGATTATTCAAATGCGAAGGAGCTCAAATCTCATCTGACAAGTGGATCTCTTGTCAAAACATTACTTAGTGTCAGTGGCCGAGGTCGTCTAGCTGTTGGTGAAGGTGATAAAGTTGCCATATTTGATGTTGGGCAATTAATTGGGCAAGCTACTATTGCTCCTGTGACTGCTGATAAGGCTAATGTGAAGCCTCTTTCTAAAAATGTTGTTCGATTTGAGATTGTTCATCTTCTTTTCAATCCACTTGTTGAGAATTACCTGGTCGTAGCAGGATATGAAGATTGTCAGGTCCTTACAGTCAATCATCGAGGTGAGGTGATTGATCGATTAGCGATTGAGCTTGCTCTACAAGGTGCCTATATCAGACGCGTAGAATGGGTTCCCAGCTCCCAGGTTCAGCTGATGGTGGTCACAAATAGATTTGTTAAAGTTTATGATCTCTCTCAGGACAATATCAGTCCTGTACACTATATCACATTGCCTGATGATACAATTGTTGATGCAGCCCTTTTGGTGGCTTCCTATTGTAGAATGTTTCTAATTGTCCTTTCAGAGTCTGGAAACTTGTACAGGTTGGAATTGTCTGCAAAAGCAAATGTTGGTAGCAGGCCCTTAAAGGAAATCATTAAAGTTGAGGGCAGAACCGAAACTAGAAAGGGCTCCTCACTGTATTTTTCACCTACTCACAAATTACTCTTTCTGTCATATCAAGATGGGAGCTCCATAATTGACCGCCTTAATCCAGATGTAACATCTGTCGTAGAGACATCTTCAGTGCATGAGAATGACCTTGATGGTAAGCTCCGGCCTGCTGGTTTGCATCGTTGGAAAGAGTTACTGGGTGGCAGTGGGCTATTTGTTTGCTATTCTAATCTGAAATCCAATGGGATTCTTGCTATCTCTTTGGGACAACATGAAGTGCTTGCACAAAATTTGCGGCACACTGGGGGCTCAACTTCTCCTTTGGTTGGGGTTACTGCTTATAGGCCTTTATCAAAAGACAAAATCCACTGTCTTCTCCTGCACGAGGATGGAAGTCTCCAGATATACTCACACGTCCCAGCTGGGGTGGAGACCGGTGTAAATTTGATGGCGGATAAGGTTAAGAAATTGGGTTCTGGTATTTTGAAAAACAAAGCTTATGGAGGAGCAAAACCAGAATTTTCACTTGATTTCTTTGAGAAAACTGTCTGCATTACACAAGATGTGAAATTTACTGGTGATACCATCAGGAATAATGATTCTGAGGGGGTAAAACAAACTTTAGCATCTGAAGATGGATTCCTGGAGGGGCCTAACCCTGCTGGATTCAAGGTAATGTTACTTCATTGTTTTCACACAAAATTGCTTCTGTTCTCTACTTCTCTTTTTACTTCCCTCACCCTAGATAATACTAATATTTTATGTTCATCTATTCATGTCTGCAGTTGTTAGCATAATGCAATTAAGTAATAAACTTAGTCCACTCTTTTCAATTGATTTGTATTCATTTCTGACTACCCACTTACATTTTTGGGACATGGTAATGGCCATCAAGATGGACTGTACCATTACAATACCTTCTACTAGTATAACTCTGTGTTCATGTTCCTATAACCAATAAAAATGGTAGTGGATTTACATTTATTTAGTGTAGTTATTTGAACGCATCTGATTTCATAGTATGCTAATGCTTACTCGAATTTCATCCATTGCTGAAGAAGCTGTGCTTTTTTCATTTTTACTCCTTAACATATTTTTGCTTCCAATACTTAGCATCTCAATTGTCATTTGTCTTTTAAACCAAAATTATTTCTCTGTTCAACTGTTCATTAACTAGTGTAACTAGTTCAAAGCATATTGATTCCAAGATTATAAAACATGATACAATAATCCTAGGTTTTTCTCATTCTCCTCATTAATTGAGCTTAATTAGGGAATTTTTATTTGTTAATGTCCACGTCAAAGGGCAGGAGACTAACAAGCAATGTTGTCAATGGTGTAGGCCAAAAAAAACAAAAAACGGCCACAGGGATATGGCGGTTGTAAATGAATAAATAAAATATTATTAATATAACTATAAAATATGAAGTATAAAAATACAAATATTTTGAAAATAATAAAAATATAATATCTCAAAGTTTAGAACAATAATTAAAGCGTACGGTCATAAATAATTATACAATATGTCTAATACTCCCTCCGTCCACCAAAAATAGTCCCATGGGTGGACGACAAGGGTTTCAAAACGACCCAAGGTGGTTATGGTGGCCGCCACAAAAATGCTAAAAACTGTTGTGGTGGTGGCATTTTAGCCAAAAACTGCCATGGCATAGCGCCATGGCAGATATTTGACAACATTGCTAATAAGTTGAAAGGGAAGGGGGCACCAGGGTGTTTATTTGTTTTGGTGGTGAACTATGACATGAACGTTTATTTGCACAGCATGGCAACTAGAACTAGTTGTATTGTAGCTTATAATTTCATGTATTAACTATACCTTTCTTGGTTTTTCAGATAACAGTGTCCAATTCAAATCCTGACATTGTAATGGTTGGTTTTCGCTTGCATGTTGGTAACACATCAGTAAGTCATATTCCTTCTGAAATCACTATATTTCAGAGAGTGATAAAACTAGATGAAGGAATGCGCTCCTGGTATGATGTTCCCTTCACTGTTGCTGAATCACTTCTGGCTGATGAAGAATTTACAATATCTATTGGCCGGACCTTCAGTGGATCTGCTTTGCCAAGAATAGACTCTTTTGAAGTATATGGCCGAGCAAAAGATGAATTTGGTTGGAAAGAGAAGATGGATGCCATTTTGGATATGGAAGCTCGGGTACTTGGTGGTAATTCATGGTCCACAGGTTCAGCTTCCATACAATCTGCTTCCACACAGGAGCAAGTGGTAGCTGATGGCCTTAAACTCCTATCTAGGATCTATATGTCGGGTAAACCTCAGGTATCCCCGAAAAATGAAGACAATCAAGTTGGCGGTAGCCACCTTAAATGTATGCAAGTACTGGAAACAATATTTGAAAGCGATAGGGAGCCTTTATTACACACTGCTGCCAGCCGGGTTCTGCAGACTGTCTTTCCCAGAAGAGATATCTATTACCAAGTAATTTCTGCTATCTGATGTGATACTTGTGCTCCTAAATTGCTTGTCTATACATGTTTCCCTTGAACAAGAAGTTACTCACTCTGGATATTCTGCTCAGGTGAAGGACAACATGCGTCTTAGTGGAGTGGTGAAGTCTACAGCCACACTCCTGTCGAAGTTGGGAATGGGGGAACTTACTGCAGGGTGGATTATTGAGGAGTTTACTGCACAGATGCGAGCAGTTTCAAAGATAGCCCTGCATCGGCGCTCAAACTTGGCAAATTTTCTTGAGAGCAATGGTATTGTTTCTTTTTTTACCTGGCTTTATTTCCCTGGATTGTCACATAGGATACATGCAATAATTCCGTTGCTAGATTATCTACTGACTGTACTTTCACAAGGTCATTTTAGAATAAGGAGGATATTTTGTTGTGCATGGAGATGATTTTAGTTGCTCAAGGTAACATAAGAAGTATTCCTTGTCAAACTTCTAGGACTAAGCACCTGTAAATTTATGTTTTCCTGATTGTCAGCCCTCTGATGTGTTTGTCATCCCTCTATTATACTCAATGTGCTGATTGTGTAGGTTCTGACGTAGTTGATGGGCTTATGCAAGTGCTCTGGGGAATTTTGGATGTGGAGCAGCCAGATACACAAACCATGAACAATATTGTCATATCATCTGTAGAACTTATCTATTGTTATGCAGAATGCCTGACATTACACGGAAAAGATTCGGGATTTCCGTCTGTAGCCCCTGCAGTTGCTTTGTTGAAAAAGCTTCTTTTCTCTTCAAACGAGGCTGTTCAAACCGCCAGCAGGTACATTTATCATCGAAGTTGTGAATTAGCTTAACCTTTTTGTACTGCCCATGCAACTTACATTTTCTGCCTCCTTTTCAGCTTGGCTATATCTTCTAGACTGCTTCAGGTCCCTTTTCCAAAGCAGACAATGTTAGGTGCTGATGATACAATCGAGAATGCAGCATCTGTTCCCCTTCGTGCGGATACTACAAGTGCTACTAGTGGAACTAATCCGATAATGGTAGAAGAAGATTCGATTACTTCTTCTGTGCAATACTGTTGTGATGGTTGTTCAACCGTTCCTATATTGAGACGCAGATGGCACTGTACTGTTTGTCCTGATTTTGATTTATGTGAAGCATGTTATGAAGTACTAGATGCAGAGAGACTTCCTCCACCACATTCTAGAGATCATCCAATGACAGCAATTCCAATTGAAGTAGAGACATTCAGTGGAGATGGTAATGAAGTTCACCTTTCTGCAGATGATTTAAGTGACACAAATATGTTGCCAGTTGCTGCTGATGTCAACATACAAAATTTAGCTCCATCAATTCATGAGTTGGAGCCTAATGAGTCAGGTGAGTATTCAACGGTTGACCCTGTGACCATTTCTGCATCTAAAAGGGCAGTCAATTCTCTACTTCTTTCTGAGCTCCTTGAACAACTGAAAGGATGGATGGAAAGTACCTCCGGAGTTCAAGCTATTCCTGTGATGCAGCTGTTTTACAGATTGTCATCAGCTATTGGTGGTCCTTTCGTTGATGATGCGGAGATTGAGAGCTTAAATTTGGAGAAGCTAATAAAGTGGTTCATAGATGAGATGAAAATGGATAAACCATTTGAAGCCCAAACTCGTTCATCTTTTGGGGAAGTGATGATCCTTATTTTTATGTTCTTCACCCTTATGCTACGTAACTGGAACCAACCGGGTGGTGATGTAACTTTATCAAAATCTGGTGGAGCAACAGATTCACAGGACAAGACGACCATGCAGATTCTAGCTTCCATGTCATCATCATGTTCATCAACATCTGATGGACTAGAGAAAACTGACTTCACATCTTGTCTGCATAGAGCATGCAGCTTTCTCAGGCAACAGGATTTTGTTAATTATCACATGGACATACTGCAGCAGCTTGTACACATCTTTAAGTCTCCTTCTGTAAGCGCTGATACTCAAGGATCAAATACTGGTTCTGGCTGTGGTGCACTATTAAAAATCCGAAGAGAGCTCCCTGCTGGTAATTTTTCACCATTCTTCTCAGATTCATATGCCAAATCACACCGTTCAGATATTTTTGCTGACTACCACCGTCTATTGCTGGAGAATACTTTTCGGTTGGTTTACTGTTTAGTTCGACCTGAAAAGCATGACAAGGGTGGGGAGAAAGAGAAGACGCACAAGATTCCTTCTGGTAGGGATTTGAAGCTTGATGCTTATCAGGATGTCCTTTGCAGTTACATCAACAATCCACATACAACTTTCATAAGGAGGTATGCTAGGCGGCTGTTTTTGCATGTTTGCGGTAGCAAGACACACTATTACAGTGTACGAGATACCTGGCAATTTTCTACTGAAACCAATAAGCTCAATAAACACATTAGCAAATCTGGTGGGTTTCAGAGCTCCATTTCTTATGAAAGAAGTGTCAAAATGGTGAAGTGCCTTTCAACAATTGCTGAGGTATCTGCAGCCCGACCTAGAAACTGGCAGAAGTATTGCTTGAAGCATGGAGAGGTCTTACTCTTCCTCATGAATGGAGTTTTCTTCTTTGGTGAAGAATGCACTATTCAGTCCCTGAAACTTTTGAATTTGGCATTTTACACTGGAAAGGATATGAATCACTCTTCACAGAAGGCTGAAGGTGGAGACGGAGGAATGAGTTCGAATAAGTTTGGGGGGCAATCAATTGACTCTAAGAAAAAGAAGAAAAGTGAAGAAGGAAGTGAATCTTCATTGGAGAAATCATACATGGATATGGAACAGGCACTGAGTGTCTTTACGGACCGAGGTGATGACTGCCTGAG